>NC_050576.1:333698667-333998512 GCF_011100635.1 Trichosurus vulpecula | reverse complement strand
CTTAAGTGCCTATTATGTGCTAGAATACCTGTAGTCCCCTCTCTCCAAATTGTGAGAATCAGATGAGGTAATGTGTATAAATAAAGTGTTTTGTAAATCTTATGAAATTCTCTATAAAAGTGGCAGTAATCCTTCTCATTTCTTCATTCTTAGTATATGCAGAATTATACTTGAATATTCTAAGGACCTAGGATTTCACTGGTATGGGTATTCTCCCCACCAACAGAAATCAAAATTCTTCGGCAACTTAGAGGACCTTTGAACACTGCTGTCAAGTGAAAGCCATTTGGTCCATCATTAGTCCTCTACTGAAGGCTTTCCAAGTTCATAGATATTTCTAGAGCTTGTGTTACATTGTCATAACCTTTGAAAAACCGAGGCCATGAGTTTTATGTTCATAAGCAGGTGTTCATGGAGTGCAAAGCATTTAAAAAAAATAAGAACAATATAGCCATCTTTGCACAGAGTTTGAAAAGTCTTTGTGTATATGCCCCAAGGAGATGAAAGAAAGATCTCGTGTCCACTCCAAATCTAACAGTGTTTTTTGTGTTAAAAGAACTAGGAACAAAACAAATGCCCATTGATTGGGGAACGGCTAAACAAATGTGGCACATGAATGTAAAGGAATAAAATTGAGCTATAAAAATGATGAATTACACAAATACGGAGAAGCATGGGCAGCCACATAAATTCATGCCAAATGAAGCAAACAGAACCACAAAAACATGACAACAGCAACGGAAATGGAAAGAACAACAACAACGAATTCCCAAAGTGAGTGACCAAGTTTGTCCCCAAAGAATGCATCTCTCTTCTTGGATTGGATGGAGTGTGTATGTGGGGGGAGGGGGAGAACTTTGGATATGAAATATTGCATACAATGGCAGACTCAGTTGATAGGTCAGTTAACTTTGCTAACTTGTTTTTTTTCCTTCTTTTAGGTTTTTTTTTGGTTGTTATAAGGTATGACTTTAAAAAGTTTGAGAGACATAGTTTCTGGATAATTAATCATTTTATTAATAATGTTAGCATATTATGAATTAAAAGGGATGGTCATTTGGCCGTCTCTCTGGGACCAAAGATGAATCATGGCTGTGGGCTCACAGTTTATGTTTCCTTGGAAGAGTAGGTGTTCCTCAGGGTGGCAACCAACTCTGATTGGTTAACAAGTAATGAGAGAATGAATATTATAATGAGAGGTGGGCTTATTCCATTGAAGGTCTTTGGCTATGTGACACTGGGCACTCAGTCTTGGTCAAAGTGACTTGTCAATATCCATATCACCTGTCTAAACAAAAGGGAGAATCCACATTTTCCCATGTCTGTCTGAATAAACACAATGGCCGGGAATCCATCAATTCACCAATGTTTATCTTTTGAACAGATTTGAGTTCTTCCTCTTAGTATCACCCCTGAACTTCAGTCTGTCTGAATAACTTTGAATGCAGAAGTAGAAAAGTGGAAAAACCTTGGTCCTAATTCAATAATTAGTTATTAAATACAAGAGAGAAATAAAATTTCTCTCCAAGGAATGGACAGCTGGGTAGAGAAAGGGATAGGGATGTATTTAGAAATGAAGGTAACAAAATGAAGGTAACAATGAAGGGAACAAAAAGTATCAATGAAAATATTAAAAAATAATTGCATGCAAAAATTACGTCTAATTTAGTGTCTAAAATAATATTGTCTCAGCCTTCATTTAACCAGTACAGTATCCTCTGTTTCCTTCATATTTTCTATAATCAGGACAAAAGTCTACATTCCGCAGACATAAGACTGGATAAAAAGGTGAATTTCTCACAGGTTCCACTTTGGTACCTTATAATGTTGAGAACACTGAATTCTAAAAAGGTTGCACTAGTGAAACACAAGGTCTGGAAGATTCTACCAACCTAGAAAGGCTTTGAGTAAAGGCCTCAGACTACATGTCTGAGCCCAGCCAAGTATGGAGACACTTACTGCTACAAGGTGGTTGGTTTTTTGAGACCATTGTGACTATTGAAATGAACAAAACAGGGCACCGCGTGCAAGCTCCTTCTAGTGTTGTAATAATGGTATTAGAGTGGTTTGTCTTTTTTAAATAGTGAAAGAGTCCTGAGAATGAAACAGATTTTAAACCATCTACAGACCTTAGCTGTTGGTGTTCTTACCATAACATCTGGGTCCAGTGACCAGTGAGTTGATGTAATATCAGGGACCAGCAATACTAGCAAAGGTGACAAAAAAGTAAAGTAGCAATTGTTGGGGAGGCTACCAGAGGTGAGATAAGTTAATGCATGATTTATATTCTTAATATAAATGAAAGCAGAAGACAAAAAAAATTTTAGCTAAATGGAACCACAGTACATAGTTTCTACTTGGGGGTGGGTAGTGAGGAGGGGAAGAGGTTGAATAAAAGAATTTTTAAAAATTGCTATCATCTTATGTTCAAGGGCAAGAAGAATAATTTTATGGACCATTTTATGCTATAAAAATGTCTAACCACCAGGGGGAGCTTGGGAACAAATTTCTGCAGTGGTAGTGTTGCTATGCAATGAGGGGAACGAAAGTGCAGTAGCCCTCCTTCCTCTCTCCCCTCTTTGAAATGTACTTGGTGTGGAAAGTCTGCCATGGAAGTCTTTCTAAATGATGCAATAGCAGTGTTTACTCACAGGGCACTGCTTTCTGAGCTCATGATATCTCTAGAGATATCTTTAAATTGGTCTTCAGTAGCACTGGAAGGCATATGGAATGTATCAGTCCTCTCTTTCCTTGTGTTTGTTTTTATATGTCTCTGCCCCAGCAGTTTTACTTAGCAAAATCTTTCCTCTCTGAAAGAAGAAATTCCTTCTCTCTCTTTACCTCCGTCTGCCTGTTAGATAGCACGACAAATGGCCTTGGTTTTATTGGCCAACAAGTTTTCAATCACATTTTAAATGTACTAGAAATGAATATGAGCATTTAGGAAAAGAATAAAGTTTCCCAGCTCTGCATAATCACTCAGACAAACTGAAGAAACCATGAGAACAGGAAAAGAAAGAATTGACTAAAAACAGAAAAATTCTTCTTTTCCCTGGAGAGGAAAAGGGAAGGGAAGGGGAAGATGCCCACTGTCTCATGCACCTAGCTCATGCATTGGTCAGTAATACAGGGCACTATCTTACACTTCTTGTCCTGGCTCTGTGCTTCAAGTAAATCCCTTTAGTTAGAATGTCCCCCCCCCCCTTTCCGTTCCCCACCCTGCCCCACCTCCCAAGGCTGTGCTACCACCACCATCCCTCCTGGATCATTCTTATGCTAACTTCCTGGCAGCCTCCTTCTCTATAGTCTCTTCTACCTCAAGGTTAGAAGTAAAACCTAGGAACAGGGGGAATGTTGGATAGAACACAGTATATGCCCTCCCCACCAATACTTCTGATTGCATTGCCCCCATGAATGGGGACAAAGTACATGTTACATTGCAAACAAAGCTCCAAGAATATAATTATACCTTATGTGCTAATATTGGTTCGGAGGCTGAAGGAGCAATCCTATGAAAAACTTACCAAGATATGTCAAATTAAACTGACGATACTCTGGTATTTAATGACTCATGCAAAAATACACACAGTGAGAACAGTGAAAAATAGTAGATAAAAATACCAGGAAACATTGTTCAGAAATTATAGCGCTTGTTTTATGTGGTCGGTTCTTTCCTCCATATTTTCTTGGTTTTCATCTGGAACTAAAAGTTATTCAAGTACCAGAAAATTTCACATCAGGAGGGGCTTAACAAACAAACAAATAAACAAAGTCCACTCCCTTGGGACCTTGGGATAGTCATGGAGACCACTTCACAAGATACCATGAGAGAAAGAGACCACCAGAGGAGGCTCGCCTTACTCTCTCTCTCTCTCTCTCTCTCTCTCCCTCCAGCCCGGTTAGAGATTGTTTTAAAACTAAGCGGTTTGTTGCTAAGCAGAGATTATGGGAGAAAAGATTGGGATGATGCTTGATTCTGACTCCTGGCATGAATTGTTTACAATTGATAAATGTGGTAAGGTAGTCTATCCTACCACTCTATCACATATACTAGAGGAGATAGGTTTGAGAAGAAACACATGATAGCTCTCCTCTGCCATAGGCAGAATTGGAAAGAATAAATGTATAAATAGTCATTAACAGAGTAATGACTGCTGTTGGCATGCAGTTACCTCACAATTGCTGGGAGACTGAATACTGGGTTTTATTATCTTTTTAGTTCATGTAGTAAATGTGCTTTATATGTGATTTCCTCTTGAATTACATGAATTGGTGACAAGGATGAGAATCTTGATGGGAAATGAGATACAAATTATACCTAAGCTATATTTGTAGATTATTCTGGAGGACAAAAATGAAGGAACAACGTTAACAAGCTACACTTACAAAATAACCTTCATCTTAGAACCTTATACTTGATCTTGAAAAACCTGGGCCACAGTAAGGGATCAGGTGCTTGCTGTAGTTAGATCAACTTCCTGTATCCAATATTAACCCTTTATGCAGGGCAGTGCCTCACCAACGCCATTGTTGCAGATCATGGCTAATCAGTTTGATTTGTGTTCAAGAGTCTGAAAATTACAAATTACTCAGAAGTCTCATATGTGTATAGTCATGAATTCCTCAAGAAGAGCCTAAAAAAAAAGGCTCTGGAATCACCTCAGAGAGCCATGAACAGCACACAAAAGAAATGAAATCGGCTATGCTAACAGACAGGAAAGATTGTTTAGGGACATAGCAGTCATTTCAGAATTAGCTGTCTTTGTGTAGTCATATCAAAAGCAAAAGTCAAAATCCATAGCAAATTAGATGTAAGAGAAGAAATGGTTATCTAAAACTCTATTAGCTTTAATTGGACTCTGTCAACTTTTGTCCATTTGCCACTTTTCAGCATTAAGGCATCGACTCAGGCTGTTACGACTTCTGAGAAGTTTAAACGCTGCAAAGCAGTTGCCACAAAGAGAAGGAAGAAATTGCCCCGAAATTTCATCAGTTAGGAAATACTTAATTCCCTTTCTAAGCCATAGAGCTATGGTAATCAAGAGTAACATCAATTAAGTGAAAGTTACTATTTGTAAAATATGGAATCAATGGAAGCAATCTCTGTTAAGGTCTGATATCTATGAAAAAAGGGAAATGTTCAAATACGTAAGAACAAGAGCCATTTCCCGATAGATAAAGTCAAAAGATATGAACATACAGTTCTCAAAAGAAAAGTAAGCTAATAATATGTAAATATACCTTTATATATTACCTACTATGTGCCAGGCACTGTGCTAAGTACTTTGTATTATCTCATACTATCCTCATAACAATGTTGGGATGTACAAAAAATTATTATACCCATTTTACAGTTGAGGAAATTGAGACAAATAGAGGTTGTGAATTGCCTAAGTTCACACAGCTAGTAAGTGTTTGAGGCTAGAAATGAACTGAGGTCTTCCTGATTCTAGGTCCGGTACCTTATTCACTATACCACCTAGCTGGCTACCTTAAGGCATTTTATTATGTGCATATGTGTGTGCATACACATATATGTGTGTATATATGTGTGTATATATATATATATATATATATATATATATATATATATATATATATATATATATATAAAAGTGCTATATAGCCATTAAGGGAATTTTTTTTGCTTTACTATGTGTATTTGTTAACAAGGAATTTGGTTTTGTTGTTTTACTTTTTTTTCCAAGTGGGGTGGGGGAGCTTGGAGGGAGATAAAATAGATTTCTGTCAATTAAAAAAAAACAGATACAGGGAGATTGTTGCAGATGTGAAATGTCACATGCACTTTCAGATGAGGTCACTGGTTTATTAGTTTTACTTGACTATTTAACTTTGTTAGGAGATCTCTTACAAAGTGGGAATAATCTATAAATGCTTATAACACAAAAACAAAACATATCAATAAAACTGGAAAATAAAAGAAAATTGTGCTGTGGCTTTGGAATGATGACATGTCTGATTGGAGCCAAGTAGGCCTTTAATTGGGGATAAAAAATACTTGCTAGATGAAGATGTAAAATATTATAGCAGAGAGACTATGGAGTTGGCAATCAGGAAACTGGAGATTCTTGATCTCCAGTAAGCAAGGTGTTGAATCTTGGATAAAGTTACTAAACCTCTCTGGCCTATTTGCTCATCTATAAAATGGAGATTTGTTCTCTAGATTATTATCCAGAATGGCTCCTAAGCTTGAATGTTGATGGTCTAGTGAGCCATCTGGAGGCTACTTATCTCTGGGCTAAGCCAAGAGAATTCTAGCATGTCGATTTAGAAGAGATTTCTGTCTAGTTTTATTTCACAAACAGATTTTCATGAAAAACAAGCCAAAGATAGAACACATCATTTCTGATTGGATCCATTGCTTAATTTTCATTGGACACACTGCCTGATTCCTATTAGGGCAGCCCCGATTTCTCCTATGTCCTTCCCATGTACCTCCAGTGCCCATGAGTGATGTAATGATGTCATTATTACATTCATGCTCCATGTTTTATAGATTTTGAGTTTTCCCTGTCAGAGAAATATTCCTAAACACCTAATAGGGATTGGTTTTAATGATACAAAAGCTAATTTGTAAAGAACAGTAGGTTTCCTGGGGGGCAAATTGATGCGGTAGATACGAAAAGGCTTCATTTCCCACATTTTTTAAAAAGTAGACACTATGGGGTAAGATACCCAACTGAGTATGTATGGTATTCCCCCTCAGGCCACATCTGATGAGAGCAAGGTTCACTCATTCCCCCCTCACCTGCCCTCTCCCCTCCTCCCATAGAACTGCTTCCTCTTGCCACCTTTATGCGAGATCATCCACCCCATTCTATCTCTCCCTATCTCCCTCTCTCAGTACGTTACTCTCTCATCCCTTAATTTCATTTTATTTCTTTTAGATATCTTCCCTTCATCTTCAACTCACCCTGTGTCTGCTCTCTCTCTTTTACATATATATATATATAAACACACACATATATATATATATACACATACATACACATACATACATATACACATAGATATATACATACATACACAGGAAAGAAGAGGGAGGAAGATAAAAAAAAATAAAAGGCAGGGGGATGATGGAGGGGAGGGCAGATGGGGGTGGAGGTAATCAAAACAAACACTTTGGAAAGGGGACAGGGTCAAGGGAGAAAATTCAATAAAGCGGGATGGGTTGGGAAGGAGCAAAAAGTAGTTAGCCTTTCACAACATGAGTATTGTGGAAGGGTTATACATAATAATACATGTGTGGCCTAGGTTGAATTGCTCAACTTCTTAGGGAGGGTGGGTGAGAAGGGAAGAGGGAAGAGAATTTGGAACTCAAAGTTTTAAAATCAGATGTTCAAAAACAAAAAAAGTTTTTATATGCAACTAAAAAATAAGATACACAGGCAATGGGGTGTAGAAATTTATCTTGCCCTACAAGAAAGGAAGGGAAAAGGGGATGAGAGGGGAGGGGGGTGATAGAGGGGAGGGCTGACTGGGGAACAGGGCAACCAGAATATAAGCCATCTTGGAGTGGGGGGGAGGGTAGAAATGGGGAGAAAATTTGTAATTCAAAATGTTGTGAAAATCAATGCTGAAAATCAAATATGTTAAATAAATAAATTGCATTAAAAAATACATAGTAAAATACAAAAAAAAAAGTAGACACTACACATGGAATCATGGGGTTCTTCAATGAGGTGTTTTCTTTGGAATGATAATATCTGGAAAATATCCATATGAGAAAGATGGAAATATTTAAGTGTCTTTTCTTTTTTTAATATATTTATTATTGGCTTAACACTAGCTCTCTGATTTTTTTTTCCCATTTTCCAACACAACTATTTTTTTAAAAATAAACTAAAGGTGATATTGACAGGTGTGAAAAGCTGTGAAATTTGAAATCGAGTAAAACATTTTGTTTATCATTTTGGGGGCCACTGGGGGAGAAATGTTGCAAGCTACAAACTTGATTATGAACAGATATTCCGTTTACTCCGTTCAGTTCATGCAAAAGACAAATCTGTACATCCCTCCTGCTCCCCAGTTAACAATTAAGGTAGTTTAAATGAGCTACCTTGGAGTTCTTTTCTCTCGTTTTACTTTGCACCCTGTGGTGCTTATCCAAGCTCTTTAAAGGGAGATTTGTGCTTGTATCAGATCCATGAGGTGTGTTAAAGAAGATGAGAAACTGGCCACTCCTTGATTTTAATAGTCCTTCCTGGTGCACAGGAGAGAGGTGGGGAGAGAGCAAGGAGTAACCATTAATCTCTTTTTCTAGGCATCAGCTTCAAGAACCACTTTCATTGAGTTGAGTCCTGTAAGTGGTCCTAATTAGGTGAGAAACTTACCCTCCAGCCCTATTATTTCCATTCTCTTCCCATTACCCTTGCTCCACAATTATCTGATATCTTCCCACTTACAATGATAATAGCTCATGTTTATAAAGCATTTTACAGTTACCAAGCACTTGTTACAATGTGTCTGATTTGATCTAGCCCATGGCAGCTTTGTGAGTGCAAGCATTTTTTTTAGTTCCACTTTACAGATGGGAAACACTGAGTCATCAAGTCAATATGCATTTATTAGGCACTTGCTATGTTCCAGGAGTTATGCTAAAGATTAGGTGTGGGAATAGAAAGAAAGGCAAAAAAAAACAGTACCTGCCCTGATGTACAAAAAGTCAGATAGTCCGGAAGTAGCCAAGCAGAGGTCCGCTTCCCTTTCTAAGTGCTCACAAGTCACTCCTTTAATTCTATGTCCTATAATTTTTCTAGGAATCATTAAGCATATTGACTTATATAGTCTGCCCTATAGTTCTATCTACAGGGTGTTCCTAAAGTCTGGACACATAGGCAAAAACGCAAACTTTCAAGAAATGAGATGATTGAAATTTTCCACATTTTATTTAATTTAATATATATATTAACCAATAACATCTTCAACATGATTTCTATCATTTGTGATGCAAAGGTTGATGCACTTTGCAAGATTCACTTGAACTCGATGCAATAACTCAGTAATAACTCCACATTGCCGTCAACTTTAGCACATTCACTCTTGGAATATGAATATGAAATCATATGATGTTATTTGAAGTTGAAGATGTTATTTGTTAATATTCTAATTAAATAAAATGTTGAAAATTTCAATAATTTAATTTCTTAAAAATATGCATTTTTGCCTATGTGTCCAGACTTTAGGAACACCCTGTATAGCCTGCAATTTAACAAACATTTATTAAGGGCCTTCTTTCTGCAAAGCATCCTGGCAGGTATGGGATCTATCCTTTTCTCTTTTTGAATAACAGAACTCTTGTCCATTTCCAGACTTACAGTACCTCCCCACTATTCTCCATAGTTCAATAAGGATCTGTCCCAACCATCTCTCCTGAAATTTCTTTCACTGAAATAGCGTGCCATTCTTCCAGACCAGGTGAGTTGAACTCTTAGAGGGCAGCTAGTACTTCAATTCCCTCTTAATTAATTTAAATGTATCAATTAATCAGTCAATTGACAAGCACTTATTAAAGCCTAGACACTTATTACTACCTGTGTGACTTTGGGCAAGTTACTTAACCCTGTTTGCCTCAGTTTTCTCATCTGTAAAAAGAGCTGATGCAGGAAATGGCAAACCATTTCAATATCTTGGCCAAGAAAACCCCAAATGGGGTGATGAAGATTTGGGCATGCCTTAAATCATTGAACAATGACGACTGTGCCATACACTGTACTAAGTCCCAGCATACAAACAAAAGCAAAAACATGGTCCCCACTCTGAAGGACCAAAGCAGAAATGTTTCTGCCTCCTTGTTAGAGGAAAAAAAGTCAAAATAGAAATCATATAGAACAATCGGTTTTCTCACTATCATTTCTTACTGTAGACTCTATCCCTTTGAAGCAATGGATCCGTTCTATGTTCTCACTACATGCTTCATGACATTACTATGTAAATATGAGCTGTTTTGTTCTCTTTCTCAACTACTTATTTAGTAATTATCCCCCCTTCCCACAAATAAACAAACAATCTTTCCTTGTTTTTTTTTTTTGTTGTTCTTGTTATCTCCAACTCTTGGTTCCTACCAATTTCTTCCTTTAAGTCTCAGCTAAGATCCCCCCTTCTGCAAAGAAGGCTTTCTCAGTCCCTCTTACTCCTAGCCACCTTTGCTCTGAGATTACCTCCGATTTGCCTGCTATATGTTTTGTTTGCACATAGTTGTTTGTGTGTTGCCTCCCCCTTTAGAATGTGAGCTCTTAGAGGGAAGGCCCTGTTTATGCCTTTCTTTGTCAACAAATACTTGTTGACTTTTTTTTTTTTTAAGTATTACTTTCCCTGTCCATAATCTAGGCTTATCAAAATCAATTAATCAATAAGCATTTATTAAATGCTTACTGTATGCCAGGCACTGTGCTAAGCTCTGGGGATACAAAAAGAGGCAAAACAAACAAATATATACAAAACAAGCGATATACTGGATAAAGCAGAAATAATTATTAGAAGGGAGGAATAGCATCAAATGTCAGTCTTTTTTTTTTTTTCTTACTTTGCTATGAGACTAGATATTCACTTGCCATCATTTCCCTTCCTTTCTGAGATATCTTTAGGCATATTTCTTCCTGCTGTCCTTTACCAGCATCCAATATAGCTTGCTCCCCATGCCTTCTCTTCTTTTTCTCTTTCCTTCTTTGAAACTTGTTACTTTCCCTGTAATGTTTAATTTCATTGTTATTTCTCTTTCCGTTACCAATAGTGTCCTTACTTGCTTCTACTTCTTGGAGGCCTTCAAGCAGAGATTGGTTGACTACTTATCTCTAACAAGTCTGTTGTAATGGGGATTCCTTTTGGGTATGGGTTGGATTAAATTTCCACAGAGGTCCATTCCAGCTCTCAAATTCTGTGATTCTGTGAAAGCAGATGTTATGTGTGATGTGGTTATTTATCTCGTAGTCCCATTACTGTACCTAGACATTTGTGAAGTCCTCTGAGCCTACCCACGTGACCTGCACTTAGCTCATACCACTGTGCTGGGGGTGGGAGCCAGGGAAGCATGGCATTTAAAATTAATGGAAAAATTGAGCATTCAGAATAAGCTTTTCCTTCTAGTTTAAAAATCTGCTGGCAAGATTCTTCCTAATCACCTTGGCCTAGATGCATTGCCTACCACACAGGAAGACAGGGATGTGCATATGGGCACATCTGCTAATAGTGGGAGTTTTCAGGAGTGTGAGCATTAGCCTTGGGTTGTGATTTTTTTTAAATAGTCATATCACAGGGTCTGGATCAAATGATCTTGCTCTCTGAAGACTGGCTTTGTAGTTCATTGCTTCTATGTTTTACCTAGATAGCAACTTATTATTCAATCTCTTTAGTTATCCATCCTTTTGCTTTTCTGACCTTGAGGTGCCTTTTGATCCGTGTCCTCATCTAGGTTACACCATTTAATTCCCTACCTTCCCTTCAAATCCTTATTTATTTATAAGAGTTTGATCAGGAGCTAGAATTTTCTTTTTTTTTCAATTCTCTTCACTCTTTTCCTCTATGAAAGTCTAGTTCCTCCCATGATTCCTCGGTGGGTGGAGGTGACCTTGGGTTCTCAAAGGCTATGACAGTATAGGGCGAACCCTGAAAATTTTTACTAAGCTGGAAAGACTTCAAGTATAGTTGTGGTGACAATGCCTATGAAACTGTACTTTCTTTAATTTTTTTTTTTAATTCTGGACTTAAATACCAAATTAAATGACTTTTTAATATACAAAATAGAATAGAAAAAGAGGATTGCATATAGAATGTGGATCTTTATTGTGTATACTTTAAAAAAATTATATAACAAACTCAACATGCAACTTTCAAAGGGATGGCTGGAGAGTTAGAGCTGAGGCCTTGAGGAGAAAAGAGAAAGTGTGGAATAGCTACTGAGGGGAAAATAATCAATCTATCAGGGATGAATTAAAGCATTGCTGTGAGGTCATGAAGGTCCAGTTGAAGTAAGAAGACATGAACTCATAGCATAACCCTGTCATACCCTCATAACCCTGTCAGTGAGATTTGATGATTTCCTCAAGCAGTTGTTGCTCAGGGGCAGAAACAGAGGAGCCAGATAGTAATAGTAAAAAAGGGTTGAAAGTGGCAGAAAGCCCATGGAATTAACAAAGGCAGAAGGGAAGGCATTATCAATAGGGCTACCCATTATGTCAAATCTGGGAAGGTATATGATGGACAGGGATAATGGGGAAGACTATCATCTATTATTGAACTTTGTTCTGCTTGTTTCTGACCTTTTCCACCTTAGCAGAAGTACCTTAATTGTGATCCCATCTGTTAAAGTTACAAATCATATTTGCAAACTTGAAATTTGTGTGCTTCCTGTATCTCCAGTAGAACAAACTTAAATGGTATGGTATTTTAGTTCATCTTTGGTTGGGTATGATACGAATGATGAAGGAGATTTTAGGATTCACTTTCTTCCCATCTCAGGCCCTGCTTTTCTGTATTCCATCTACAACTCATTGCTGATACATAACACCAGGTCTATAGCCAGCCTAGGTGAATTATCACTTGGGATACCCTAGTGTGAACTACTCATTGAAAACTACTTAAAGGCTCTTCAATTAGTAGTATTCTTAATGAAGGATTGTGGGAGCCAAGCCAATCTTCTTAGCTTAGTGATGAGTATAGATTATTGGAACTTAAAAGACATAAATGATATTATTTTATATTTATATGGTATTTTCTACGCTTCAAAGCGCTTTCACATTTATTTGTTGTATGTGATTCTCACAAATCTCGTATGTGATTGGTAGGTATTATCCATGCTGGATAGAGGAAGAAACTGATCTCTGAGAAACTAAATAATTTGCTTCAGGGTACACAGAATTAGTGGCAAATATAAGACTAGAACATAGGTTTCCTGGCTCTTAGTCTGGATCTATTTCCTTTGCAAGTGCTGTCTTCACATGTATCAACTCTGTTAAGACTCATGAATCTTTTCTTAGGAGAGTCTAGATTTACTGCTTTTCTCATTTCATGCTTCCAAAGGCTCTTTAAATGAAAAATTTGAATCTAGGAAGTAGATCCTGCAGAGTATAAGACTGGGAGATCAGATAACATATGCCTAATCAATTCAATGGTTAATTGATAAAAATTATGGCCAGTTGATTTTTTCTCTAATAGCATCATTAATTAGAATGTCTGAAAAGCAAACACAGATAAATTTTCTTTATGTTTTCTGAGGCTAATACTCTTAAAGGCATTAATTGTCTTTGAAGTAAAACATTACATTGTGGTAGTGAATCGGGAACATTTAAGCAGCACGGAATGCTCCCATTAGTTTTAAATAAGTAGCTTCCCCTCCCATATTCCAACTAATTCCAGAACATCTTCCACTGGATATCTTGCCATTGCTTCAGATATCTGTGACATCACTAAGCCTGAACTTACCCATACTTTAAGGTCCATATCAAGGTCTCATCACTGAAGGTTTGCAAGTAGAAATTGGATAACTATTTTGTAAATGGCACTCATACTTTGGGTAAAGGTAGACCAAATGACCTTTGAAATCCAATATTGGGATTCTGTGATTTAGACCCACCTCCTCCATGAAGACTTCCTGCCAATTCTGATTGATTTATTCCATTTCGTATTAGACTTCTCATAGTATTTATTGTCTGTACCACATATGATGGGACTTAATTATCTTCTACTTCATATTGTTCACAGATTGTTTCATGTACATAATAAGGTTCCCTGATTATAGTATAGAAGCTCTGTTTTTTAAAAATTTTCTTGCTATATTGAACAGCCATAGCAGGTCTTTGATGAATCAGTACAACTCTATCCTGTCTTCTTCTCCTCTTAAGTCCCTTGCCCCCTCATTGTACTGATCATCTTGCCCTGACAAGTCTTAGCTTTGGATTTCTCCCACCATCCACTGCTTCTGCTCTTTCACATGTACTGCTAAACAAAGCTAGAGAAAATCACAAACCTAAGTCCATTACACATTTATGTTACAAAATCTTGCCTGGGACATCATCAATTCAAGTCAATTCTTCTATACATCCCTATTCTACTTACTGTAGAGGTACTTTCAAACCTTTTATGCCTTCCTCAAACCTTCTACGGTGTCCCCTCTCCCCACACTCTAAAGTGAGAACCTTGCCTTATATCACATTGGAAAAATTGAGGCCATTCACCAAGAGCGTCTTGTTTCCTCCTACTCTTCATCTCCCATCACCCAGATGCCTTCTGCCAAAGTTTTGTCTTTCACCTCTGTCTCACATGATGGGGTGGCTCTTCTCCTTGTCAAGGCAAACCCTTCTCCATATGCAAGTGATCCCAATCCATCCTGTTTTCTCTAATAGATTTCCCCCCTCTATAAGTCCTACTCTTTCACTTATTTTCAATCTCACCTTTTCTACTACCTCTTTTCTTGCTGCCTACAAACATACCCATGTCTTCCCTATCCTCCAAAAGATCCCCCTCACTTGATTCATCCATCCCCTTTAAGCTATCATCCTATCTCTCTCCTCCATTTTGTGCCTGAACTCCTTGAGAAGACCGTTTGCAATTGGTGCTTCCATTTCTTTTTCCCCCTACTTTCTTCTTAATTCTCAATAGTCTGGCTTCCAACCTCATCATTCAAACAAAGCTATTCTCTTTAAAATTACTAAAAATCTCTTAATTGCCAAATCTAATGGCTTTTCCCAACATTCATCCTTCTTGTCCTTTCTGCAGCTTTTGGCATTCTTAGTCCTTGATATTCTCTTTTCTCTAGGTTTTTTATGACACTATTCTCACCTGGTTCTCCTCTTACCTTTCTTACCACTCCTTAGTCTCTTCATTCTTAATCCAAGTCAAGCGCTCTAACCATGGGTGTCCCATAGGACTCTGTCTTGGGCCTATAATATTTCTTGAACTCATCGGCTCCCATGGAGTCAATTTTCATCTCTGTATTGATTATCCTCTTTGCTGATCTCTAGTCTTGTGTCCTCAACTGCCTATGGATATCTTAAACTCAACATATCAAAAACCAAAACTATTATTTTCCCACCAACCATTCCCTCCTTCCTAACTTCTCTTTTACTGTTAATGGTACTAGCATCCACCCAGTCATCCAGGCTCTGTACCTAGGCATGAGTCTCAACTCCTCACTCTCTAACTCCCCACATCCAATCTATTGCCTAGTCATGTTGATTTCACCCTTGCAATGTCTCTCACATATGCTCTCTTCACTCCTCTGTTACTACCACCACCTTTGTGCTAGCCTTCGTTACCTCATGCCTAGACTTTTGAAGCAGCCTGCTATGTCTCTCCCTACTCTAGCTTATCCTTTCCTCAGCTACACAGAGATCTTTCTAAAACATCAGGTTTGACCATGTCTATCTCCATTCAGTCAATGCCAGTGTTTCTCTATCACCTGCAACATCAAATATGAAACCCTCTGCCATTCTAGGCCTTTTTTCTAGGCATTTTCACTGGCTGTGTCTTATGCCTGGAATGCTCTTCTTCCTCATCTCCACCTACCAGCTTCCCTGGCTTCCTTCAAGTGCCAGCTAAAATCCCATGTTCCACAGGAAGCCATCCCCAATCGTCCCTAATTCTAGTGCCTTTCTTCTGTAGATTTAAAAATTCCTGCATATATCTTGTTCATACATGGTTATCTACATGTAGTCTCTCCCATTAGACTGTGAACTTCTTGAGAGCAGGGCCAGTCTTTTGCCTTTTTCTCCCTTTCTTTTTATCAGTAGCATTTAGCGCAGTACCTGGCACATAATAGGAACTTAATAAATGTTCATTGATTGACTGGTGCTAGGAATGTAATAGAAGATCAATAAAATGTTTTTTGAATTTAACTTATCACTGGAATTTCATTTCTGGTAAATAAAGGGTTAATTGGAATTCAGCACCAGTTAGTAGCAAATATTAGAAAGCATTGAATGACACTTAAATCCTTGACTGGTTCATTAGGTAGGTACCAGCATGTTGCTTTTGCACTTGACTTGTATAGGCTTTTCCATTTCAATTGTCATAAGTCCCTTTTAGATGTTGTATTTGGACACACACACACATATATGTCTATATGTATGTATACATATGCACTTTTTTTGTAAAGGTATTTTTGATTGGCAACATGACAGTAACAGAATTTAGATTTTCATGTTGGGAAAATTTTTTTAAAGATGCTAGTTAGTGTTAAGGTAGCTCATTTAAACGTCATTTTAAAAAAGCGCTTGTAATAATATCTTTATTGGCATTGCAAGAGACAACAACATTTCCACCACATTGTTGCAAACATTCAACGCCCCTTTGAAGCTGGGAGCCAGTTGTGTCTTGTCACAAGCTGTGTAGTAGAGGAGCCATAGTGCCATTTTGGTGAATTTTCTGTCATTGGTTCTTTTCTCGAATATTTATTTAAATCCCAATGGAAATCATTGCTCATCTGAAAGGGAGTTAACAGTCCTTAATAGCCCCTTCTGATTTGATTGATGTTTTTGTCACTTCACAGAAGTAAATAGGTTTCTATTAGCATACCAAATATGCTATCTGTCCTTTTACCTTTATAAGCATTTAACTGACCACTCACTTCATATTTAAATATCCCACCTAGGGGTTTGTTGTCAGTTCAGGGTCGATCTTTCTAGCTAGCAAAGGAAAGAAATAGCTTTAGCTATTTAACTGGTTTAACGTTTCTCATTTCCAAAAGGTATGGGTTTACTTTGATATCAAATTCTACTCCCTTTAGACTAATGGCTTATTCTTACCTTTAAAAGAAAGGCCTCAATTTTAGAAGCCATGCTGTATCAAGCAAAAGTGAAGAAAGGGGTTTGGGATAATCAGAAAACAATTGGTACCTTGCCAAAAGAACTGTGAACCAATGTGATGGAAGGAAATTCTTGAAACTGAGGTGTGGGCATATGGAAATCAATAAGTCTCTCTAATAGACATATTCAAATAAGTTCTCCTGGTGTTTAAATGAATCCCTGGGAGGCATTTATGGAAGTGCATTTACTCCCTCAGGCCACTAAAGTTCATAGTCAATTAGATGGTAATAGAGTGGCCTGAAACAGGTCACTCTGGGGGGTACCTTGATTCTTTTAGGACACCAGGGTACTATTTAGTTAAGACATGTAACCAGGACTTATATGAAATAAGACAGTGGGTCTAAAAGATATTTAATGTATTTGACCTCCTTCTAGTCCCTTTTTGACTGTTTTCCTTGGGGGAAATCTGAGTATATTTGCTATAGGCAAATGTTTGTGATCTCTGAGCCTTTTATATGTTGGGCAGTAAAATAATGAATGTGATGTGTTGGAAGAAGAATGCTAAATATGGAGGGTCCCAATACAAAACATGCGGATGATTAGAATTGTGGTAGTTCTAATGACCTTTTCCTTCTTGCTATAAGACCATGCTTGAGAAGAATTAAGTAACTCTGCTCTTTACTCCCTGAGACCATAGGGACTCATCTTCACCTTGGCCACTTCCCACCTTAGTGCCATGAAGTACGATTCCCTCTCCACCACGTTTCACCTTGAGAAGAGAGAACTTATTCAAATCAACACTGATTTTGCCTAGAAAGGGTGTTAGCGGGTGGCACTTTTGTTCTATTTTTCATCTGCGAGACTTCCTAGACTGAATCCTTCTTCTCTGTCTATAACTCACCTAATTTGTGTTGTCCCTATTAGAATGTAAGCTCCTTGAGGTTGGAGAATGTCTTGATTAAACTTATTTTCCCTACTTCGCCTGGTAAATTCCCACCTGCTCTTTAAACAACCAACTCAAATGTCATCTTTCCCATCACGAATAAATGAACGAAAATGAAACCTACCTTGATGTCCCTTGTTGGGTCAAGTAAATGTGAAAATTTCTAATAGCATTTTGCACCTCAAAAGAGGAATTTAGTGTGCTATACTTTATTCTTTTAGGTATTATTTCTACATACATATGTACATATACATATATACATGTACTCATATACACATATACATCATCATGCATGCATACCATACAATATAAAGCTTTCTTAGTGATCATTTCAGTCATTTGACTAATTTTGAGTGTTGTCCACTAAAAGTCTCTGTTGTCTCTTCCCCCTCCCCCTTCCCAAACTGTTCTAGCCACTCCCCCCCCCTCCCCAACCTGTATTTGTGAAGTTTGGAAGATAGATTTCTGGCACCATTCAAGATGAGAAAAGAAGAAAAAAATTTCATTTTTTCCAACCCATGGAATAGGCTGTTATAAGTCTACAAAGAGACATGAGCATATAAAGGATATCAGTTGTCTCCCTATCACTGTGGTAGCAGAGAGAGGATATATTTTTGAACCCTAAAGAGCCAGTAAGGGAGAGCTGGGCAAATAGATATTGGACATAATATATTGTCCATGATGGCTACAATGACAATGATGGTTTAGAACTTACTACAAAATCAGCGAGTTATTGTAGTGAGTTACTGATGGGAGTTGTAGAATTCTTTACATTTTAGATTTTAAAGACTAATCAATCAACTTTCAGAGACAGTTTAATTATATAGCTCTCCCAATTCCATGTTCTGGAAGGGTCACAGAATGCAGTGAATCACGTACTATCCACACGGTAAACAAGCAAAATTTCATTTCATTTCAATTTGATAGGCATTTCTTAAGTACCTGCTACATACAAGGCACTGTGCTAGCAACAACAAAATAGTTTTTGCTCTCAAGGAATTCACATTCTGCTTTTGTATAGAAATAAAGATAAACATTATTGGGTCATATGCAGAGCAATTGATTAAGTTCTATAATGCTCTAGTTGGGAAAGACAGTAGATCTGGAGCCAGATGATCTTGGTTCAAGACTCATATCTGTTACTTGGGTGAACTTGGACAAATGTCTACTCATTTTTGGTCTTAGCTGTTTTCTCTGTAAAATGAAGGAATGGGACTAAATAATCAATAAGGTTCTTTCCAGCTTTAATATCCAAAGACTCTTTATCATGATAAGTTTTAGACACTTTGGGACCAAAACACCGAAGGCAAAGTGGTCACCCAGAATTGCAATGGTTAAGGGATAGGAAGGATTAATTTATAAGGAATGATTAAAGGAGATAAATATGTAGCTAGGCGAATGATGACTAATGGGAATATTATAATATTCTACAAATATTTGAAAGGTGAAAAGGTGGCAGAGGAATTATTTGGTGTGGTACAAGGCAGAATATAACTAGGAAGAATGACAGAATTTAGGCTGAATCTCTTGAAGAACTCTTTGACATTGAAATTATGAGTTTTTCCTTTGATGGAGTCTGAATGCATATTGAAGCATATTTTTTTCACTTTAAAATTTTCTTGCTTTTTTTTTGCAATATGGTTAATGTAAAATATGTTTTGCATGATTTCATATGTATAATTGATATCATAATTTTTGCCTTCACATGGGTAGGGAAGGGGTGGGAGGAAGGGAGAGAATATGGAACTCAAACTTTTAAAAAAATGAGTATTAAACATAAATAAATAATAAATTTTAAAAGTTAATAAAGGAAAAAAAGGGAAATTGTAAGTCTTTCAAAAAATCTCCTGTGGGGAAATGGCAAGAACCTGGTCTCTCAGATGATGTGAAACTAGATAGGAAATACCTGAAAATAAGCAGGCACACCCTAGTAAGTAGCAGGATTGACTGGCTTGTTTGATCTTTCATCGATTCTTATAATGTCAAAATATAACATTAAAGAACCCTAAGTATAAGAAAGTCTGAAGTACACTAATTGCAAAAAGCCCATATTAATCTCATGTATTGAGATCTCATTCATTCATTAATTAAGTGCCTACTGTGTACGAAGCATTGTGCTAGGTCCTTGGGGATATAGCAAGGACACAAAAATGCACCAGTCTCTGCCATCATGGCATTTACATTCTCTTGGGGAAAATCACATGTATAAACATATGAATAAATACAAAATAGGAACAAAGCAAATGCAAAGAATTTATTATTCTCTCTTTCTTCAAATTCCTACAGAACTTATACATGGTATCTAATTAATATGTGCTAATCTTGTTTCCCCGTAAACTCCTTGGTATTGGAAAAAAAGTTTTATACAGCATTCCAAATGTTAGAGGTCCCAACAGAATCTGACGCATTGAGTATCAGTAAAGGCCTTGATGAATGCTTGATGATTGAGGGGGGTGATATGCTTGAAGTCTGCCAATAATAATGATCATGGTGATTGTGTGGTGGTGATGATAACTAATATTTATATGGTGCTTTGGTTTGGAGGGTTGATCTCATTTGATTTCCAAGCTAAGGAGTCTTATGCCTTTTGAGAAATTGACATAATTCCATGATAATATTAAATTAAAACACTGTACAATCCATCCTTCTCTGAAAGAAAACAGAGGTAGATTGTAACCTTATTTAGCTGTCACCTATGTCTATCTCTGTTTTTTGGGGGGGGGGATCATTTAGGTTTCCTCCTCTGTCCCAGTGGCCCTCAAAACCTGTCAATACCTTGGACTCCTACTTCCTCCTGAACTCACAACTTGCTGAGTTTCTCTCTAGAACCTCCATCTGAGGAACTGCTTACATTGGCCACACTTACTTCTAATCTGGCTCACTTTTAACCAGGCTCAATCCCCACCACTCTGGGTTACATTTCACCTTCACTTTGGCATTCATTCTCATTTATGTTTCCACTCTTGTGGCCTCCAGCTTAGATTGATGAGTTCGGATCATGGAAAACCTCAAATGGAAATGGAAGTCCCAGTTGAGGAAGTACCTATGCCAGATATGCTCAGTTCTAATCTGGCTCAGCTTCTTCCCCCTACTCTCCAGACTACCTTTCCTCCTTCCTTCTCCCTTCTCTCTTTCCAACTCTCATTTAGATGTTGTTTTCCCTCATTAGAATGTAAGCTCCTTGAGGGCTGGGCCTATATAATCTTATATTTGTATTCTCCGCATTTAGCACAGTACCTGGCACAAAGTCAATGGAATGGGGTGGGGTGGAGAGGGAAGGAAAAAAAGTTCCATAATAACTTTATTATATATTTAAAAGGAATAGCAAGTTGTACACAATAGATTTGTAGTTTCATGTGCAATCATCTCCCCCACCCCCCATTTTACTGTGTTATAAAATGCTTGTTTTATTTAAGTTCAGAGTAAAACAAATGAAATTTTTTAAAAAATGAATAATTTCTCTATATTTCTTAAAGAGACCTTTTAAGGATGATGGCAAGTTTGTAATCTTGAGATTGCTAGCATGTTGGAGAAGTCTCAGAGTATAAAACATGGCATCACTTTAGTGTATCTTAACAATTTTAGGGTTCTCCAGCTCCTTGAAGGAAAAAAAAAGATCTATGTGTAGTTTTAAAAAATTACTTGTGGTTTCTTGTTATGTATCTGGGTCATACCCATTAAAGTGTATTCAAGTATGTGAAATTAGACTTTATTCCTAAAACCAATAATACTGCATAGTATAGTTGGAAATAGTGTTGGGTATAGAGCCAGAAAGACCTGCATGCAAATACTTTCTCTGGCATGAGCAATGGAACCTTTGGCAAATCACTTTACCCATGCTAATTTATCTAGTTTTCATAATAACCCTGCGAGTAAATGCTATCATTTCCCAGCTAGGGAAGTGAGGCTAAAAGAGATAATTTGCTCATAATAAATTTCTGAGGCAGAATTTAAAATTAGGTCTTCTTGATTCTGGGTCCCATACACTATCCATTAGGCCATCTACTTTTAGAGCAGCATGTGTGAGCAGAGCCAGGGAGACAATGAAACGATAGCAATAATCCTGGAAACACAAACAACTAATGACCAACCACAATTCCACATAGGCGTTCTGCCTCACAGGTTGTTGTGTTTGTCCTTTGTTTTTGAAGAGGACCATGGCATCAGGGATCTCCCTTCCTTCCCTCCTTCCTTCCCTACCTCCCTCCTTCCTTCCTTCCTTCCTTCCTTCCTTCCTTCCTTCCTTCCCTCCTTCCTTCCTTCCTTCTTTCCCTCCTTCCTTCCTTCCTTCCTTCCTTCCTTCCTTCCTTCCTTCCTTCCTTCCTTCCTTCCCCCTTCCTTCCTTCTTTCCCTCCTTCCTTCCTTCCTTCTTTCCTTCCTTCCTTCCATCCTTCCTTCCTTCCTTCCTTCCTTCCTTCCTTCCTTCCTTCCTTCCTTCCTTCCTTCCCTCCTTCCTTCCTTCCTTCCTTCCTTCCTTCCTTCCTTCCTTCCTTCCTTCCTTCCTTTCTTCCTTCCTTCCTTCCCTCCTTCCTTCCTTCCATCCTTCCTTCCATTCTTCCTTCCTTCCTTCCTTCTTTATGAAATGGAGTTAACTAACTTTGACTAGATGTGATTTGGAAGGATTTCTTTTGGAAATGGTTCACTATTATCTATATACATTAATAGGAATGTTTATTGTGAGGAACAGTTTTAGGGGTCTGTATCCTCTGGGACCTTTGCTTGTTTCAGCAGTTGATGTAAAGATGATATGCAAATGCTATCCCTAAGTAATCCTTTGGCTCTAGGGATGATGAGGTGTCTAGATTTTGTATAATTTTCAGAAACATTGTTGCGGATCACTTGTTTTTACATCATCTTTGTTCTTTGCAAAGATCATCATTTAAAAAGCTGATCTGGTTCATTTTTGGGGGTCCTGCCAACTTGTGGTAAAATTTCTAAATGGCTTTACACATTCCAGGTCACAGCATATGCAACTTAAGCATGAAAGGCAAAATGCACACCTGCCTAAAATTTTAAAACATTGACTATTGCTTTGATCTTAAATTGGTCTGCTGGATATGCTTTGACTAGTACCATAGAATATATTCACCACCTGCTACCTACTGTACAAGAATATTTGGTTAAACCTTTTCAAGGTGAATAGAGTTTGTAATATGCTCACTTGGGAGGAAATAAACTCTTTTTCTGTTTATATAGTAAAAAAAGGATTTAAGCAGTCAACGAGTAGCCTTCTAAAATGACACATGGTTAAAGTGAATTATACAGAAATCCTTAGCTCATATACAAAAGATATCATTTGTGGAGGCTATCTTCTCTGGACTTAAAGGAATAATTGAGTGTGCTCTGTTTATCTGGAAAATAGGAAGTAATTCACTTTTTAAAAAAGGATAATCTGATTTAATTTCTTACAGTTGTTTTCACTTTAACTTGGATTGGTAGTTTTGGGGTTTCCTTGGCTAAAAGCAGTGTGTTCAAATGGTTAGAATGCTAGATCTGGATTTAGGAAGATCTTAGTTTGAATCCCACCTGTCACAAACCAGCTCTGTGACAATGGGTAAGTCACTTAAACTCTGAGACTATTTTCTTATCTTTAAAACAGATATAATAATAACTGTGCTATCTTCCTCACAGGGTTGTTGATAGACTCAAATGACATATGCAAATGGATTTGGAAACCTTAACGTGCCATATGAATAGCAATTATTATTATTATTTTCATAGTACTTTCATTTTTAAAAAATGAACATTTCTTTAAAATGAATATTGTTTTGTTTAGTTAGAAATTTTCCACTTTAAGGTACTTATTTTTCAAGTGGTACATGATAAAGACGATGAAGATGATGACACTTGTGACATGACTCTAAGTATAATTGATTTAAACATGGAATCACGACAGAAAACAAGATAAGTACAAAAAGTATGACTGAATAGTAGAGTCCAAAAGGCATTGGGAATATTGAGAAATTCAAAAGTTTAACTCCTCTTTTTGTTGCAGGGTTGCTGTGTGATCTTGGCAAGTCACAAGCCTCATTTGTCTTGGTGTTCCCATCTGTAAAATTGTGGTCATTAGATTTGACACTTCGTTTCTTAAAAGGTGATGTTATGAGGATGAATAAGGTAATGCTTTGTGGTAAAATGCTTCGAACTCCTTAGAAGAAAGGTGCTAGATAAATACAAAGTATTAACTCACATGAAAAATAGCTGGGATAACCTAAATACTGCTCCTAAAAGGCACAATCAACTTCTAATCTATTTTTTCTCAATGTGGAAAATTTCTTATATTAAAAGAAATGATGTTCCTCTATTGATTGGCCAGTACATCATTGCCTTTTTCTATTATGGTGTCACTAACACACTCTTAAAACTCAAATAGTTATCAAACACCCCATCAATCTTTTGCTTCTCTAGATTAGAAACCTTGGAGTCATCTTCAATTCCCCTCTCTCCTTTGACACCCCCACATCTCCCAAAAGCCCTTCTAAGTTTTTCTTGATAATATTTCTCCCGCATTCTCTCCATTTCCATTGTCACTAAACTGGTCCATAATAATCTTATATGTGGGCAATTCTAGGTTTTCTTGGCAGTTTCCAAGTCTTCCAAGTCTTATCCCTTTTATCCTTGTTTATGCATCATGCTCATCTTAAGTGTGTTGGAATTCTGCCATTCCCCCTCTAAGAACTGTGAATTGGAGTTCGCTGACCATTTACAACAGTAATAGACTCTAACAAATTTAAATATTTCTGGTCTCATCTTCAACTGACTTCAATAGACTTTGAAGAGATGACTTTCACGTGGGTGAAAGTGGGTCCTCTGCACTAATTTTAGCTGACATTTTTTGTTCTTCTTGTTGTTCTAGGCCAAAGAGCTCATGCACTCTGGTATAGTATTTGGTACATTCCGATCCGTGTAACTTCTTTGATTTCTGTTTTCTGTTTTGCTTGGATGAATGAGTTTACTTGATATTAGCTCTAAGTGGTGTTATTTTGTGCAACCAGCATTTGGTGGGATTAAGCTGGCAAGTATAAGCTAAGGGGTATCTTCCCCCTTAAAAGTGATTTGAGGTAGTACTTACTTTATCCTGAAATTTGTACCCATATGCCCAACTGATATTTGAAGTGTGGTAGATATCTATAATCCTAGCCCAGTACCCATCTTGGAGACTAGAGAAAATAATGCCTAACCTTAGCAGCACTTCTGGGCCCTGCCTGCCTCTTCATTTTCCTCATCCCAAGGTGAGAGTGAGGCTCATGACTTGGCAGAGCCCTGCCTCTCTTAAATCTAATTCACTTGAAAGTCAAGACATCACCCTGCTGATGTCATTGGTCCTCTTTGAGGATGAAGGATAAACAACAATAAGCCCAAAGTGGCATGCTGGTATTGCAGAAAATACCCTTAGTCCTCCAACTCTCCACAGAGGTGGACCAAGACTCACATCATGTCTATTCATGTCACCCATAAGCCATGTTTATACCTTCAAGACAGCCCACGTAGACATAACTATCTTATATAAAGAATCAGAAGGAATTCAACAGGTAAAGAAGGGGAAAAGAAACATTATAGACAAAAGGAACTTTATGAGCAAAGGCCTAGAAATGACAAATGCAAGACATACTTGGGGTGGGATGTGAAACAAGTTTTTGAACTTTGCAACTAGAAGGAAATTCAACTTGTAAGACCAAACACCTCCTGCCAGGCTTGTGAGATTGAAAGGTCTTCCAAAATAGAATCATAATCACAGAATTTTAGAATTAGAGATGTCTTAGAGATCATTTTTTCCTAAACACCTTGCTTTACAGAGGATTAAAATTTAGATTTAAAGAGGGGGACATGATTCGCCCAGGGTCATATGGCTGATAGGCATGGAGTTATATCTTAAGTTAGACCTCTTGACTTCCGGGCCAGGGTCCTTTCCCCCTTTCTATGTACAGTTGGACTCCTGTCCAGTCACAGGAGATTTTAAAAGAGTTCTGCTGATTCAAATGAAAATCATCCTGGACCTTGAAGAACCATGAAACATTACATTATATACAATACCCAGAGGGTTGCTCTGGAAGCTCCAAAGGAAGTCACTAGAATGGCCTCAAAAAACTAAATATCAAGATAGTGAATCTAGATGAAAAGGGGCATTCTAGTTGGGAGTACTCAGTAAGTGTTGTTGACTAATGTGGTTTTCATGAATTCATTTACTAATGTACTTCAGGAACATTTAGAGGGAGTCAAGGGAAAAATAAGTCCAGTACAATGCAGATGAATTTATCATTAAAGGGAAGTAATAGTCTTATGGCAGGAATGTAGGACAAAGACTGATAGCTCTGGCCCACCCCTTCTAGTGTGGCTAAGTGATTCCCAAGGACAAGCAAAGAAAGCTTCAAGATTACTCCCATGGCTCTGGCGGGGGACATGATAGGAAGTGAAAGGAATTTGTTTGCTTCAACCTAAATATCAAGGTACTCAAATAAATGTCCTATTGTGGCAGGGAAATAAATATAATAAAATTTTTTTTTGATAGCTACGTGTGGCTCCTTTTTTATGCTGGTGTGGGCATAGACATTGGACTAACAAAAGAGCTGAACATGTGTTGATTAGTCCCAGGCATGCTAGCTAGGCAGTCTCACAGAAAAAATGACAATTTTTTTGAGAAAGAAGCCTTAGAAGGAGATCAGCACTCCAGCAGATGGCAACAACAGCCCAGCCAAGAAGTAAAGTAGCAGCATCAGAAGAAGCAGGTGAATTTCAGCAGGTGGCAACTCTTTAGGGACACAAAAAGAAAGGCAGCTTTAGAGTCAGAGAAGAGTAGATGGGAAAGTAGAATGAAGAGTCACTGAGAGATGCAATCTTGTAAACATGAGTCATCTGGGTCTCCCACTGGTAATGTGGGAATCTGTGTGAGCTGGCACCACTTTGTGTGTATGTGTGGATTTTCCATTGTTACTAATTTTGCTCTTCTGTCCTAATTTAAAATTTTGCCCTTTGGTTTATGATTCCTGATCTGTTGTAAAGAATATATTGGCCGAGGTGGGGAGCCTCAGCCATCTAATGCATAATTATAATTATCTAAAACATTCCGCATTGAACTTGGACTATCAAGGTGTTCCAGATTTGAATGGGACCTGTGCTGCAGACAACAAGATTATTGACAACATATGGAGGAAGTCATATACTCAACTCGATTAAATAGATTTTTAGTTCTCCCCCTGTCCTACCCCCCAATCTTATTTATTAGTTAAATTCAGATCAAGAACTAGAAAGTATTCTACTATAAATTTCTGTCCCTGTGTCTCAGACAAAGGCAAAGACAACCTTCTCCAGTTCTTTATTGAGTCTTTCTTCTGGATATCACGCAGAGCATGCATTGTGGACAATTTTTAGTTAATTAGCCTTTATCACCAATTACATTTTCACCTGTTCCCCCTGCAAATTTCTAGAATTTGTATCCTGTCCAATTAGTTGGTTCTGTTCCAATCTATAGTGAGGATATTTTCTCTAGAGTCTTAACCCTTCCCCTGAAAACCTTTGAATTTTTATGTCAGCTAGTATTAGGTGATTATAGCTAGAAAGAACTTCCATTTGAAGATATCAAAAGCTATACTTTTTCTTTCATTGATACCTCTTGTTTTTATATTGTATTTCTCCATTTACCCCATAATCAATCTCTCGGCCTCCACCCAGTTGAGGCCTCCCTTGTAACAAGGCAAAAAACAGTTAAGCAAAACCAACTGAAAGATGACTGTGCCTGGAAGTATATGCAACATTCTGCACCCATAGCCTCCCACTTTTCCAGCACAAGGTGGCAAGTATCTTTCATTTGTAAAGGGTCTTGTCCCGCTCAGGCCCAGATCTCTTAATATGGAGGCACCCTACATCCTGCATATAGCCTTCTTTGATTGGCTGGCTAGCTTGAACAGGCTGAGTCTTTAAAAATGACCATATAGGACAGGTTCTTTCTTTTCTGCCACATCCAGAAGGTGAATATTACAATTCACTTGCAATGCAGGTGCCATGAACTGAACTAGGAGGGAAGACCCCTTCCCCCTCTCTTTTATACCTGGGCTCTGAGAAATGGATGTTTGTTTCTATTATGTCATTTGCCTTTCCCAGTTTTAGGTGGCAGCTGTGATCCCCACTGTCCTTGGGAGTTCAAGCCAGCGTGATATTGGAGCCTGGATAGCAGGTGGCATGTTGCAGCTGGCCAGCCTGGAAGGGAAGCCCTGAGAAGATGGAGCCCAGAGCTGGTTTTGGACTTGGAAATGGGATTGTGGTTTATAGGAACTGAGCTAAGCTATGAACCTAATCCCTTTCCCCTCCGTAGAGACTGCAGTGGTTCAAAGGAGGGAGGATTAATCCCCACATGTTGGGGAGTAGATTTGTATATTTATGATTGTGCCTTTTGAAGCAAATATTCCTTTGTAAAAACTAATCTATTAGTGGTTAAATGAAATTGGGGTACAACATATCACCCCCTAAATTTGAGGGAACACCATCTATCTGGGCTGGAGCCATTGACAGAGGCCTAGATACCCCTAACCACATTCCGGGTACTGGAGAACTCTAGGGGAGGGGTAAAACCTTCCAGTCAATGAGAGCCAGGGTAGTCAGTATTACACATTATTTGACTGAGAAAGTCATAATAGTTACTCAGAATCCAGAGCCTTTTAGCATTTTTTTCATTTGCATGCTTGTAATTGTGCATATTATCCACCTGGTTCTGCAGAGAGGGTCATAGGTTTTAAATCTTAGAGGTCATTCATGATAACCCCTTCACTTCACAAGTGAGGAAGGTGAGGGCCAGAGAAATGGATTGACTTGTCTATAATCACCCAGGAAGTAGGTGACCGAGATGGGATTTGAACCTAGGGCTTCTTATTCCAAACCCAGTTAACTTTCCTCTTTATAAAGCATGTTACTTCACTTTGAAAAGGGAAATTTTCTACAAATGCTGAAAATAACGATATTCCTTTCTTCTATAGCAATCAATCAATCCATATTTATTGAGTACATAACTATTTAAGCAAGGTGGTATGGGAAATTGACATATGTATGAAAGAGATCATCTATTCTAGTCTGGGCTTGACTAAGAATAAATAGATATCCACGTGATGCTGCAGAACAATCTCATTTATCTTTAGGAACATGGTACCTGAAATCCTTACTTTCGGTGGCACCTCTTTTGAATACATTTTTTTTAATATTTGCTTTTAGTACCATTCTTACCAATGTTTCTGTCCTTATAGGGTACAAATTTAAGTGGTTTACAAACGGCTGAAACCATCCCACTTGCAAAGGAGCTCAGGATTTTAGAATTCAGAGGAACCAAGTTTAATCCTCTCATTTTATAGTTGAAAAAAGTGAGGCCCAGACAATTTTACTGATGTGTTCAAGGTCGCACAAGTGACTGAGATAGGATTTGAATCCAGGTCTTTGATTCTAATTGCCATACTCTTTCTACTACATTGCTCCTGCCCCCATCAAGCATTAAAATTTACTAAACTTGGTTCTTGATGAATTTAGGACCATATTGGTCACCCCTACACTAATCCTGGTTATTAATGGGTTTTACTACTATAGCTAGCTTGTACTAAGTTTTGTAGCTCAAATTTCCTGTTACAAAAGCAGAAACAAAGTTTGTAATTTCTCTGACACACACAAGAATCATTTCTCAACTCATCCCCAACTCTTCTCTGGACCTCCAGTTGCCAAAGCTCCTTTCTCTATATCTCAGACTCAATTCTCTCTGGGTTCAATTCAGTAAGCATTTATTGATTACCTACTAGACTCAATATACTGTCCTACATATGGGGAAATACAAAGTTGAAAACCAGTCTTTTTCCTCAAAGAACTTATATTTGATTGGGGAATACAATATATAAACAAGTGAAAATAAGATTAATTTTAGGAGTAGAGCACTAGCAACTGGGAGGATCAAGTACAGCTTCCTGTAAGAGGTGGCACTGAATTGCAGCTTTGATAAAAACAAAAGATTCTAAGTGGCAGAGGTGAGGAGAGACCCCCCAAAAAGAACAATCAGTGCAAAGGCATGAATTTCAAGCTCTAGACACAGCCAGAAGACCAGTTTTGTTGAACATTGTATATAAGAATTAGAGTACTATACAATAAACCTGGAAAGATAAGCGGGAGCTGCATTGTGAAGATCCTTGTAGTTTATTCTAGAAGATTCTTGAGGAAGGGAGGGCTGGACTAGAAATCCAAGTATCTGAGTTTGAATCACATCTCTGTCACTTACTACCTAATTGGCCTTGAGCAAATAAATCACTTAACCTCTCTGGGCCTCAATTATTTATCAATAAAGTGAATTAGTTGGACCAGATGGCCTCTAATATTCCTTTCAGGTTTAAATCTATGATCCTATGATCATATTATCTTTGATCTTATGATTCAGTGATTTTGGGAACTACATAAAAGATGAATTGAAGAGGGGAACGACTGGAGGCAGAGAGTCCAATTAAGAGGTGGTTTTAGTAGAGGGGATGAGAGGCCTGAGGTAGTGTAGTGGCTGTGAGCAGAGAGATTGGGATGGTTGTGAGAGATCTTTGTGGCAATAGGATCAGTGAGGCTTAATAATCGACTGCATATACTGTGTGAGAGAGAATGAAGAGTGTTGACTCCAAAGCTATGTACCCTGCTTTATTGTACTACGCCTGTGTTTCATTTTTGCAAGATCACATTTTTTAACCTGACAAATACATGCTAATAAATTAATGATAAAACTAACTATATTTTAAAAATTCAGACTTGAGGAAAACTAAGTTGAAAGATAGTATTGCCCTCAACAGAAACAGGAAATTTTTCAGGGTGTTTAGTTTGGGGGAAAGGTAATGCAGAAATGTCTATGGTCAACTATCTTCATTCGAGTGAGTTTCCCTTTCTCACTTAACTTCTTGATCTCTCAGGCATCACCATGAACTTTTTTGTTATCAGCCTTTTGAGGGATGATTTCTCTACACAGCTTAACAACCATTCCTCCCTCTGTGACAAGATTCTTCCTTTCATTTTCTGACTGATACTTCTATAACTCATGGGGAGTGAGACAGTGTGACTCCTATATTATCAACTGTACAATATTGCCCTGAACATTTATTGTCTAATTTTTGTAAAGTATGTTAGTAAATTTTTACAGAGTAAAGACTGTCTTCATTTATGATGCCCATTCAAGTGTTCAGTTCAGGCAAACTGGTTATTTGGTATCATGTAGATCAAACAAAAATATAAGTTATTTACAGGAAATTTTACTTATCGACTAATTGTGCTAGCGCTGGAAAGACACTGACAAAATTCCTGCCTTGTGTAAATTTTTATAATCTCTTTGGGACTAGTTATTTATTATTTGTTTGGTATTTTTATGTATCTTTACTTTCTGCCAACAATATAACGTGCCATTCATTCAAAATACCATTCTTTAAGCAAATGTGGGCCCACATTTCCACTTTGATAGCTTACCTATGATTTACAAATTCAATAATCCTAAGCATAGTTTCTTTTCTATTTAATTGACCAGAACTTGGCCAACACCTTAAAAAATTATAGGGCTGAAGAAAATGCAAACTTTAAAAAAATATGTTTTCATTTAAAAGAATCTCTTGTGGCTGATAACCTATAAATCATGTTTCACTCCAGTATGCTTTTCAATGACTAGAAGAAATACACCAACCTCCCACTAATCCTCCATTGTATTAGTGTGACTGCTGTGCAGTAATATTTTTTAATATGGTACTTTCCTTCTAGGGAAAAATTGGAAAGTGGTACTTAGACTAAAATATAATCCTATCAGTTTTACATAAAATATTGATAAGAAATAAAAATTTAGCATCCCTGGTGTGAATTCACTGGACTGCACGAAATACAAATATATGGATTAAGAAAAGTTAACATAATCCTTTTATGGGAACTAAAATCAATTACACGTCAGCTTTGTAGTATTATAAATGTATTTAGTCAGCATAGAATTTTTCCAGCAGTGTTTCCTGCAGATTGAAATTGACTAACCAGATGTTAAATATTAAATAGAACTAATCAAAGCACGGTTCAAGAGACTTTAAAAACAATGATCAAAGGGAGCTATTTATTACCTGATTCATGTTACCATTGAAATATTGGCTTTATTATATTATAACTGTGTTTCATTTTTGCAAGATCACATTTTCTAACCTAACATGACAAATAAATGTTAATAAATTAATGACAAAACTAGGCGTATTTTTAAAATTCAGAGCTGAGGAAAACTAAATTAAATGTAAAACTTTATTCATAAAAGCAAACTCCTACTGAGACATCTGGTACAGATAAGAGTTCTCGTAATGCTGTGTATATGTTAAAACAGGAAACCTCATTATGCTATGGTGCTAAGGATGTCCATGGGCCAAGAGGAGATCTCTTTAATTATAGAAAACCTGAGCTATGAGGGACACTGAAAGGTCATCTGGTATAGTCTTCCTACCTTCAGGAAGATATTCAGGACAGATTATCTATTCTATTCTCGAAGATATCCAGAGAAAGGAACAACATGGCCTCTCTCACAATGGTTTACCCCAGGGTTTGATCACAGAGATAGCCAAAAAGTTCTTTTTTATAGTCAGTCAAAATATTTTTTGGAATCTATTGTAAGCCTATTTTCTTTTCTTTTCTTTTTTGTTCTGAAGATATAGAGCATTTTCTCATAAAAACGATGTGCCTGAAGACGGTCATCCTGTATGTCTTCTCTAGAATGAATAAGTCCCAATTCTTTTAACTTCTTCCCTCACAAGAGCTGTTTTTCATCTTAGTATTGTTCTGTTTTCCTCAAACAAAGCTTTTTGAGGGCCGATCTTAGAAAATTATTGTCCAATATCAGTTCCTCGTAAAGGCACACTAATAAACAAAGCACCCTTAAAAAGTCCTGATTGGGCCAGAATAACTTAAAAGTCAGACTATGTCATATTTTATTCTGTTTTTCTGAAAAGGCATTTGTAAATTTCCAGAGGCAGTGTGGTGTGTTGGGGAAAGCATTCATTCTAGGTTCTGAAGACCTGGGTTTGAATTCCAATTGTGACTTAGTGTAAGTCTCTGACTCTGAGTATCCTCCTATGTAAAATGAGGAGTGGCCTAAATGGTCTCTAACTTCCCTTTAAAACACTAAATCTATGATATTATTGTGAGAACAAGAAGCCTAGCGTGTCTCAGCAGAAGCAAGTCTCCCCAAGACTAACCTCAGTGCAAACTGAATGCCTAGGTGCAGAACAGGGAGTGGACACATTCCTCCAGGGCCTGTGGGTCTGGCAGCAGTTCCTCAAGGTTATATGAGGGGACCTCATCTGGTTTTTGAGATATTGATTTCAATCAAACCTGAATGCTTAATCTCTTTTAGGAACTCCCCACATTTTAATTTCTCATCTGAGTCTGTTTTTGGGGTTTTTTTATTTTTATTTTTATTTTTTTTACAAAAGCCTCCTTGTCTTTTTGCCAAGGACAGTTAAAAAACTCCATTTGGAATTCCTTATGCATTGGCAGGTATCCATTGGGGAAATTATGGGTGCTCTATGGTGTAGGGACTCAGAGAAAAATTTTGTCTAGACCCTTGATGTGATCATTCTATGTATACAGGGATCTCTGTAGAAATTTCACTGTATGAAGGGGCACCTAAAGAGATTTTATCCAGACCTGCAGTTGGATTATCCTATTGTTAAAGGGAACCACGGAGGCATTTTTATCCAGGACAGTCTAGTCTCTCACCTGAGGGTAAGAAGGTGACTTTTAATAGACCCTAGTTCCCCAAAATGTATAGGGAGAGCTCTATATGTTCCAGGAATTCTTTTAAGATTAGTTTTTGTCCTCTGAGAGGTGAATCTTGTTTTTTTCCCATTGTTCGTTTTTGTTTGTTGTTTAACTGCATTTTCACTTTTTTTTTCTTCTTTTTCTCCATTTGCTTTGGTTAAATCAGAGTCTTTATAAATAGCATATTAGTAGTAGGCCAGTCATAGCCTTACATTAGGATGTAAACTCCTCAAAGTCAGGAACTGTTTTTGTTTTTTGTTTTTGCTTGTATGTGTGTTTCTGGCACTTAGCATGGTACCTGACACATACTAAGTGCTGAATAAATGCTTGTTGGCTTGACTTGATAAGTTTTATAAAATAGTCTTTGTTAGATTTGCATAGCTTCTAATTTCGGGGTTATTGTGATCTTTAGCCCAGCCAATTGGGGTAGGCCTGGGCCTTGCCTAACGCCACTAAGATTTGTATCACAGACACTATTTTGAGACTTTTAGTATAAGGAACTGGAAAAGGCATTTGAGAGGACAATGCTCAAACCTCCCTGGGACTCTGGGTTTGGGACTATAGATAGATGTACCAAATAATAGCAAATATTTAAGCAGCCAAAGTGTATATCAAGCGCCATCCCATGGAAAATTCTAGGAGATTTAAAGGGCCTGTGTGACTTGTTGCTAAGAGACTTGTACTTTGAGATGACAAAGTGTTCCCTAGGGAGTGTCATCATGCCCAGAGTACTGGGCCAGAGGTCAGGAAGACGTGAGTTCAAATATGACCTTGGACACTAGGTGTATGACCTTGGGCAAGTCACTTAACTTTGGTTTGCCTCAGTTTCCTTCTGGAAAATAGGGATAATTATAGCACCTACCTCCTAGGGTTGTTTTGAAGATCAAATGAAATAATATTTGTAAAGAATTTTGTGCAGTGTCTGTCACATATTAGGCTCTATAGAAATATTAGCTATTATATATACATATATTTATGTATAATAACATGTATAGAGGCAGCTTATAATACAGTGGATAGAGCTGTGGTCCTGGAGTCAGGAAGACCTAAGTTCAAATCCAGCCTCAAACACTTAGTACTTGTATGACCCTGGGCAAGTCACTTAAACTCTGTTTGCCTCAGTTTCCTCAACTGTTCAATGGCGATAATAATAGCACCTGCCTGGCAGGATTGTTGTGAGGTTAAAATGAGGTGATATTTGTGAAAAGCACTTACGATGGTGCCTGGCATATGGTAGGCAGCATACAAATGCTTATTTCTTTTCTTTCTCTTCCCACAGGTAGGTGCTCCTTGTACTTGCCCCAGTACTGATCCAAGGTGAAAATATAAAATGCCTAATTAACAGTTTTTCAAACTGTTCTTATGATTTGATCATGTTTAAGTATTAGAATACAAGTTGTTACTAACTCCAGTTTTAAGTAATTCTATTAAATGCTCACTGTGAGTCTTTTATGGTTAGTATTACTTTTGTGTGTAGGAATAAGTTACCCGTCCTATAATTAATTTGTATCATACATTGAATACCTTTCCTACTTCTACTTTTTTTCTAGGAAACTAGGTGTAACTCATAAGGGAAATCATTCCAGGAATAATGCAGAGACTTTACTAGCCAATGAGTATCAGAATAAATTTAGCTCCCTCTCATTACAGGCCAGGTTCCCCAGAACTGAACTCAGGACAGAACATATTCCTGGGTACAGAACAGGGAGTGGACACAGTACCCTAGCTCCAGGTAGGTCTAGCAGCAGTTCCTCAAAGTTAGACAATGATAAATTCTGTAAATGATGTTACATTTAAATGTACTACAGGAATTTTCGACTCTGTGAATACTTTTGTCAGACATTGGATGGTTCTGTAAAGAAAATGGTCATCTTATCTAAATTATGTATTTTGTGAACCCTGATTTTTAACATGTTGGTGTTTTTGAAGCATGGTACACTTTATGGGGGAAATTGAAGACTTTTTGCTCTTTTGCTTGGATAAAGGGGTTTACTCCTTATTCTCTAGTTATGACGGTCCATGAGTAAATAGTATTTGATAGGAAAGGCCAAGCCAGCAGACATAAACTTGAAGTTTTTGTTTTGAAGCCCCCAAAATAGTCATATCAGCAATATTTAAGGAAGGGGAAGATAGATATAATTCTAGTCCAGTACTTCCATTAGAGACTAAGAAAAGACATAATGTCTTGATGGCTCTTTTCCTGCTCCCCTCTAGGCAGGACTCACAACATCCTCTGGACAGTGGTGGGCAAAATTCAAGGGCTGTCTATCAATATCTCTTATGAGCTGCATGTAGACAATCCATATGAATGTACGTACCTTACATGGCCGTGTACTCTTATAATAAAATCTATTTTGGGTTCATAAATGTGCATAATATGCTACTTTTATCTGGGTATAATCTCTTTAACTATAAATTGCAAAACAATATGGTTACAATTACTAAGGAAAACTTCTGTTACTAAATAGAATTTGGAAGGAATAAATTAGCTTGCCACAGAATAAAGTATATTTCCTAGTAGTTAGCATTTGTAAGAAATCTTGCCTTTTTGAGCGACGATGCTCTATGTCATTGGCTTTGTGTGGGTAACTGATTGTGCTTTTCTCATATTACTCTTTCACTTAGTAGTCAGGGAGGAAAAAAATTCATAATAGATTTTTTTCCAGGATCACTATAAACGTCCTTAGTCAAACCCAGTTGCTCCTTGGGAGGTAAAGAACAAACTAACCTATGTTTCTACAAGTTACAAAATCATTTACATTTATTACCCTTGCACAGTGAGGCCCCAAAGCCTCAGAGCTATGATTCTCCAAATCACTGCATTCTAAGCTTGACTGATTGGTTTAAAAGCTTGTGAGAGATTTATAATGATTCACTGTGTAAGCTGGTGATTTTATATTTAAGGCAAGAGCCTGCTTATAAATGACAGAAAACTTCAGACTCGCATTGGACTCAGCAGGTGACTCACTGTTTTCACAGATTTGGAAGGAAACAGCATTTCTTGTACACTGTTTGAAACCAAATCTTGCAGTGCACACACTCACACACACTATTATTTATACGAGCATTGTAATTTTAGCTCCCCATTTATGCTGTAAGGTGCCTTTTGGGTTATTTAGCTTTATTAATATTTGCAAACATTTCTCACAGAAACTTAAAAAGCTCTTTTTCTTTTGATCTTTTTATTTGCTCTTGTAAACTTTAATTGCTTCCCAAATTCCACATTTGAAAAAAAACCCATCAGGTATATTTAGGTTGGCACAGTATGCCATATCTACTTCACAGCGATGTTTGACATTAATGTACAACTGCTCTTTCCTCTCTTGATTGGATTTATTAAATGCCTTGCACTTAAATGTCCCATATCATTTACAAAAATGTAATGTTATTGTTTAATAAATGACACAGGTACTGGTTCAAGGCAGAAGATTAATGGAGTAAATGGAAAGGAAAAGGCTAAGATTTTTATGAATTTCTCAGGAATGAGATGAACAGAGACTATGAGGTCTGCAGAATAGAGTAACAGGTTTTTAAGAGAAGGTAGGAAAGAGAAAGAGTCAATAAATAAAGGAGTGGCAGACATATTGGTCATAATAGAATTAGAAGAATTAGATTCTTCTTTTCTCCCCAGTGCTACTCTAAGACTATCTTTCCCTTTACACTATGTAGTAGTATCTTCTCTTTTGAAACTTAATGTATCTATTTATTCCACCTTCTCTATATCCTCATCAACATCAGCTGCCGACTTCCAATCTTCTGTTCCACAGCAAGCCTTGGTCATGCTATTGATGAGTTCACTCCTCTGGACACTTAGCAGAGACTCCTGTAAGGAGTATGGTTTACACTGATGCCATCACAGCAACAGCCTTTCAACTGGGACGTTGAGAGTAGGCTAAGACTATAACCTTCTCTATGAAATTTCGACCCCTTTATTGCACGTTTAGCCCCTTCACCGCCACTTATTTCCATGATTCCTCCCTGACTCCCACCTTCTTCATTCCTGTTATCGTATAGACTCAAATACAACCCTGCCCTCATACTTTATGCTTTACTTGCATTTCTTTTCAGCTCAGCCCCGTATCTTCTCACTTCTGCTTACTGTTTTTCTACTTTCTTCCTAGTACTCTGTGGAACCCTAGTTTATAATGAGCATAGTAGAGCAGGAAGCACAATGAATATTGAATCAGAGGGCCTGGGTCTAAATCCTGGCTCTGTTTCTTACTACTTGTATGGCTCTAGGGAAGTTACTGTATTTCTCTGGGCTCCAGGCACCTGATTAATAAAATGAGAGTTAGACTTTATATAAGGCTTTAAGGTTCCTTTCAGTCCTAAATCTATGAACCTATGAGCGAACTTTAAGTTTTCCTATATGCTCAAATCTGTTTCTCTTTCTCTCTCTCTGGATCTCTCTCAGTCTTTGTCTCTCTCTCTCTCTCTCTCTCACACTCTCTCTCTCTCTCTCACACTCTCTCTCTCTTTCTCTTTCTCTGTATCTCTCTCTGTCTTTGTCTCTCTCTCTGTCTCTCTCTCTCCCTTTCTCTCCTCCCCTCTCTCTTTCTTCCTCCTTCTCTCTCCATCTCTCTGTCTCTTTCTTTCTTTGTCTTTCTCACAGAAGACCAAGATGCCTCAATCTTTAATTAAATAAATTAACCAAAATTGCAAACTAGTTGCAAATAAGTGCTTTGTTAATTTGAAAAAGATTACAGTGTTTTGATCATTGGGTGAAGACAGATGATGGCATTTCCTGAGCAGCCCCAGTCTTGTTTATTTCACTCTATGCTTGATTTACTTTCTGGCCTTCACCTGCTCACCAGCTGCTTTATAATCCCCCTCAGCAGGCTCTGGGTTTTCCAGCTCCCCTTTATGTGTCATTATCCACCATTAGAACGGAAGCTTTGTGAGGGTAGGGACATTCCTGTTTGTCTCTATTTGTATACCCAGAGGTTAACATAGTACCTGGCACGTAATAAGTGCTTAATAAATTGTATCTATCTATCTATGCCACACAGGAAACATTTTGTGATTGGTTGAAAGAATCAGACACACCTCTGGACCTATGTATAAAAATAACAGTCCATCATTGAGTCAGATAAGCAGTGAACTGGCCTGTTACTATGTATGTGAATTGTGAAGATGGCCCTAGAGAGGGTGCTAAATATTTTCTTCCCTTTTCTTCCTTTCCTCCTTCCGTTCCTCCCTCCATCCCTCCCTCCTTTCCCCTTTTCCTCTTTTCCTTCCTTCCTTCCTTAGGGATCTCCCATTTTGTCCTCTTTTCCCCCTTCCCACTCTCTCTCCTCCCACCCCCTTGCCAAACACTCCTTTACAGAAAGGAGGAATTAGCTTCTTCTTTTCTCCCCAGACTATCTTTCCATTTACACTATATAACAGTATCTTCTCTTTTGAAGGTTAGTCTATCCATTTATTCTAACTTCTCTATATCTTCAACATCAGCAGCCAACTTCCATGATGAATTTTCAATCTGCTCTGGTTTTACTTTTTACCCTATTCTCCTCCATCACCTTCTGTGTTTTCAAAAACTGTGCTGGTTACCTATCTAACATCCTAGCCTCTGTGGGCTCAAGTTCAAAGATCCATTTTCCTCTCTCTTCAGACACTGATGAACATACTCACTTTGGTTCATTCCATTATGACTCTTCCGCCTCCAACAGAGGCGGTCCCTTTTCATCTACAACCTTCTTATTTCCACATCTCTGACGTCCTTACCACAGCAATACCCAATTTTTATTTTCATCATAACTTCCCATCATCCAATGTGTCCTTTTAAGTTCTTTTTAGCTCTATTTTTAATCTTAATTTTACTCATTTTTGGATGTTCAAAGAATATTTCACCAAAGCTTAAGCTCCAGTAAGTTTTACCAAGCTGGAAAGGCTTTGAGTATAGGCAAAATGATGGACTGTGTGTCTTTTGTCTTGATGCAGGATTCATTAGCAGATGGCTGGTCAACAGGGGATGAATTCTTTGGTTATGGGAACTTGTTGTTAGCGGCAATACCCGAAGTGATAAAATCACAGTACTTTCAAAATGTCAAAGTCTTGTATTTATTTAGGATTCATATCCTGAGTAACTCTAGAAAGAATTTGAAGTAGCTTACAAAATTAAACACATTATAAAACAGGACAATTAAGATTAACAAGAGCCTATTAAAAAAAGCAGAGAAATAGATGTTATGAGGTACCTGGGATGAGTTAGTTACTGCAGCTGAGAATCGAATTTAACTTCGAGTTTACTAGCAGCTAAAGAAAAAAGGAAACACATTGGCTAACATAGCCCTAATTGCTAAGTAAAGAAACCATGCAAGTTCATCTGGAGAGAAAGACTTTTTCCTTGCACTGAATTCAAGAAGGACTTTATTACTTGGTTTCTTCAATAGAGGACACTAGGTATCATGATGGAAAGTGTCATCAACTGTAGGATTTTTTTTTACCAGAACAAATTTGCAAATTGGAACTTCTGTTCCAATGGCCATTTCCTATATCTACCCTCCATAACATTTAAAGACATTCATTATGTCTTACTTTAATGGAGGTATTTCTGGAACAAACTTGATAGCTCATCTGTTGCTTTCTGAAGATTTAACATTACGGAAAGAATTTAGGGAACATAGATGTATGGACAATTAATATATCCTTTAGGTTGAATCTTGAGCATCTGCTGGATGGTAGTCAATTCATGGTTTGATCTTCTAATGAGTGTTAAAACAAGCCCCAGTATTCTGTGCTGCTGGTTAAAAAGGCATTTATATGATTAAGTATCAGACATGTGAGAGGAAGAGTGGGCAATCTGTTCCGAAATGCAGACTCTGGTACTTTTGCTCAGATGGTGGTCATCTCACTTATGTATGAAGATAGTTTATAGGAGAACCTTGGTGTGGGGCCAATACTTTCCTCACAAAAGAACTTTGCATCTGTTAAAGCTCTTTGACAAATATTTGGTTGGCATGCCAGTGTTTGTTGCCAAAGAATGTGGAAGAGGTGATTTTAACCTGAAAAATTTTAGGTTATTAGTGCAGGTTCCCCACCCCTTTATTAGTGTTACCATTCAAAAAAAGCAATTCAAGGGACAGCTAGGTGGTGCAATGGATAGAGCACTCATCTTTCTGAGTTTAAATCTGGCCTTCTCCCATTACTAGCTGTGTGATCCTTGGCAAATCAATTAACTGTGTTTGCCTCAGTTGTCTCATATATAAAAATGAGCTGGAGAAGGAAATGACAAACCACTCCAGTATCTTTGCCAAGAAACTCCAAATGGAGTCATGAAGAATTGGACATGGCTGAAACAATTGAACAACAGCAGATGCTAAGCTGATCTTTCTGACAATAAATAACCAAATGGAGTCCATTTCTTAAATTTGCTCCTTCTGACTTCACTTGCTTCTGTCTGATGCCATGCTCTCTACCAGCTTTCAATGAGTTATATTGTAGCTCAAGGGCTTTTTGGGAAACACTCTGAAATTTTTATTTGGAGATTGGATACTTTTAGGGACCATTCTTAATTAGGTAAATCAATCTATAAAAAGAACATTATCTCATGTTACCTCATAGGTGATTTGATCAAAAGCTCTTGTATCTTAGATGGATGATTTCCCAATCCATTTACATGTCATCTCTTAGGATGAGTCAGTTCTGCTCAGAGTAATCTCATCTATTTCATATCAATTCCTGTTAGTTTCACTTTTGGAGGATGATTTCTTCTTATTCTGAAGCCATATTCTAGGAGATGCACCCATTTGGGGGCTTGCAGCCATATGCAGGTCATATCATTCCTCTGTTTAACCACCTTTGAGGGCTCCTCATTGATTATCCCATTGCCTTGGATGAACAAAGATAGCATGCTTATCAGATTTACAGATAACACAAAGTTTGCAAAGATAGCTAACACATTAGATGAGACAGTCGGGATCCCAACAGGATCTCATCAGGCTGCATTGGGCTGAATCTAGCATGACAAAATTTGACTGGGACAAATGGCAAGTTGTACATCTGGATTTCAAAAATCAACCTAATCAGAATCAGGGAGAGGACAGGCAGAAATTCACTAGAAAAAAGTATAGGGGTTTTAGCGGATTGCCAGAACAATATGAATCAATATGTGGCAATTAAAAAAAAAGGGCTAATGCTATCTTGCATTGCATTGAGAGAGGCAAACTATCCAGGGCTAATGAGGTGATAGTCCCTCTGTACTCTGCCTGATTAAAGAGTGGCTGTGGATAAATGGAAGGAGCCATTCCTATCTCAGACACTTACCGGGGCAAGTCATTTAAGTCCTTGAAATCTCAAATGACAAAATGACTCCTCTGTTAAGTGGAGACTATAATAACACTTCCTTCCCAGGTCTATTGTGAAGATCCTACGAAAGAAAGTATGAAAAGAGCTTTGAAAACCTTAAAGTCCAATATAAATGCAAGCTGTTATTATCAGACTGTGCTATCATTTTCAGTTCTGCATGCTTAATTTTAGAAAGAGTAAGCTGGGGAGAGCAACTAGAATGGTCAAGGGACTGAAACTATACCATATGCGAACTGGCCGAAGGAATGGGGGAAGTTTAGTCTGGAGAAAAGAAGACCTGTAGGTATAATTATTGCATTATTCAAAAGGCTATCATATGGGAGAAGGATTAGATTTGTTTTGTTTGACCCCAGAGAACAGATTAAGGAGAAATAGGTAGAAGATTTGAAGAGGCAATTTTTGGACTTTACGTAAGGCAAAAGTTCCCAGCAGTGAAAACTAGCTTGATCTTGGGTTCTCTTTCACTGGAGGTCTTCAAGCATGGAAGGGAGATCCATTAGGGATGTTGTAGAGGAGATTCCTATTCAGGTAAGAGTTGGACTGCATAGCTTATGAGTTCCTTTCAAATCCGTCGATTCTGTAATCCTGATTCCATGATAAAAACTTTTTTGGGGCAAGGGCAGGTTCTGAAATTTTATGGGTAAAAGGAATTCCTAATGAATGATCTCCATCCACCAATGCAGAAGGACTTTTACTCTGTCTTAGAGAGTTGCTAAGGACATTGAAAGGTTGGGTGACTTGCCCAAGGTCACATAGTATGTGTCAAAGGCAGGACTTGACTCTTGGTCTTCTTGACTTCAAGGTTGGTTCTCTGTCTACTACATTATGTTGCCTCTCTGTGACATAAATTTCTCAGTCTGGTATATAAGACACTACATAATCATTCCTCAGGCTACTTCTTGATCCTTATCTCCCCCATCCCTAAACATATAATTCATGTTCTAGCTAAATTGGAGCACCGTATTTGTTTCTGCCTTTGTGCAATATATGCCATTCTCTAAGTCTGATACATTTTCCCCACTGTAGGTTACATGCTAGGTGCTGGGGATATAAGGCTAGACTGAAACAGTTTTTGCCTTCCAGGAGTTTTCATTCTACTTGGGTACACAATGTGCACACAGATAAGTCAATATATAATTTTAAAAGGGAAGAGACAACACTAACAATTGGAGAGGGCAAGGGATCAAGAAGGACGTCCAGTAGAAGATGCACTTTGAACTAAGCTTGAAGGAGGCAGAACATTTCAGGAATTGAGATAACACCAATGAAAGGATGTAGTTAGACGGGATAATTGGGGAGCAGCTAGTAAGCCTGTTTAACCAGAATAGAGAATAAAGGGAAATAATATGAAATAAGTGTGGAAAGTAAACATGAGGCAGATTATTTAGTTTTAAATGCTAGTCTGAGAAGTTTGTGCTTTATTGAATGTAAATTATGGTGAGGTTGGGCCATGTACTATAAATATGGCTGGCCTATGTGCCGTTGTTCAGGAGAGCTCTCCTATCCACCATTCAAAAAATCAACTCTTGCCTCTCTCTAATACTTCAAAGTCCCCCAGCCATCTCTAGTCATGTTTATGCTATGTACTTGGTATTGAGTGTTGTGGGTTTAGAGGTTCCTTGGCCAAATCCTATGCCTTATGTAAATAGTGAAGCAGATGGTATCACAAAGCTGTCCTTTAGGTCATTGCCCAACCTGAGTGGCAAGAAGTGTTTTATGTAGAAGCAATATACTTGGTTCATTCAATTGGCAAGTTTGATTGGGAGCCATTGAAGGTTTTTGAGCAGATCTATTCTTTAGGAATATCAATTTAGCAGTTGTGAGGAAGATGAACCAGAGAGAGGAGAGACTGGACACCGATTAGAAGGCTATAACAATAGTTCAGGTGAGAGGAAATGAGGTTCTGGACTAGAGGGTAACACCCTATGGTGATACGATGGAGCAGTATGATGGTAAGAGATGGGGTGTGGGTAAAAAAAAAAAAAACTTGGCAACTTGTTATCCATCTAGTGGGAGTGGAAAGAAAGAGAATTCAACAAGGATACCTGCGAGGTTGTAAGTCTAGAGGGATGGTGGCACCCTCATTAGAAATAACTTTTGGTGTAGGATTAGCTTTAAGGGAGAAGATAGTAAGCTCCATTTTGGAATGAAGCCTCTCTAGTTTGGAAGTACCTGCCTGAGCTTGAACTTTGTAGATGTTGTGGTTGAGAACCCAGAGTTTCTTCCAAACTCTTTTGAGGCATTAGAATAAGACTTTAGTGGAGGTTCTGTTCTCTTAAAGTCACTAACACTATTTTTTCTAAGGTCACCAGTAATAGTCATCTATTCAAACTGAATGGGCTTTTCATAACCCTTATCTTCTACCTTTCTGTTGCATTCTGTTAATGACACTGTTGCCCACCCTTTTCTTTTGGATCCTCTGAAATTCCTGGAGTTGAGAAAGCTTTTGTACGACCATAGACTGAATTTGGAGTTTGGAGGGACCTGAGGACCCCACCTCGAGGTTAGGTGACTTGCTTGGGGTTACACAGCTAGTAAGTAACAGAGACAGGATTCAAACCTAGGTCTGCCTTGACTCCAGGTCTAGCACTCTCTCCACTCTGCCATGCTCAGTGCCTTTAATCGTTAACCGATGCTCTCTCTGCTCTGTTTTTTGAAAACTCAAAGCAAATACTGCTTCCTCTAGGAAGCCTTCCCTGATGCCTTCCTATAGAGTCAAACTACCACTTTCAGACTTCACATGACACTTCGTCCCTCCTCACATGAACCTTTCTTATCTGTGGTTATGCATTCCTCTTAGCCTCAGAAGAACGTAGGATTTTTGAAGAGAGGAGTTATTTTTTTTATCTTTTATTTTATGTTATTCTAGTGTCTTATACATAGGAGAATTTTGATTAAGTTTGTATAATTGAAAGCCTGATGATTCTTCTATCATCTTCCCTGACACTAGCCTGAGAACATTGTGGTCCACACCAAGAGAACTGTGGAATAATATGAATGTGGTGCTGCAATCAGAATTCCTATTGCTGCAGAGGTCATTTTGAATTCTTTCAGTTGCGTGCTGTAGGGATTTCCAGGATAGGGTTCAGTGGGAGTAGTTATGTAGTAATAAAGGACTGTCACTGGAAAGCCTTTTTTTATGGTTCTGTTTAATTTAAACTATAAATGTTCCAAACATCCACTCAAAGCGTGAGCATGATTCCTTTCATTAACAATTATACTCCTCATGCCTCTTTAAGGATTGGGTTAGTAGACTGAACTAGCTTTAGCTCCCTAAAATGGGAAAAAGGAAGATAGATTTTTTTTAAGTACAATGCCTTGTACATAGTAGGTTATCAATAAATAATTTCTGAGTGATTGATTGATTTTATATTGAATATAACTCCAGCTATTTCTAGGCTATTAGATGGTAGCCTATTCTTGAATATTACATTAAAATAAACAAAATAGCCTTAAGGAAAAAAACCCATGACCCCAATTACATGTTAGAATAGCATTGACTTGAGAAAAATAAATGAGAACACAAAATTAAAATTTTCGAGGCTTTGCCATATGCCAATATCTCATAAATTGAATGAGAGATCCAGTGCTTCTTTGTAATTATATATTTTACAAGGATTTTAATTTCAAATGCATTCAGTGATTTTTATATTTGGTAGCAAATATAAGTGATTAATAATTCCGTCTTCACAGAATTCTTGATTTGTTTCCTGCGTCAGAGATTTGAGACCATTAAGAGGTGATTAGGGAGGGTATCCTTGAAGTCTCCTTCACACCAGGAATCTCCCTTTTTTTGGTTCACTTAACTTAATGTGGGAGTTGCCTGTGATATTTTCTACACTTCACCTTCTGAGGTTATGGGCCCCATTCATATGCCATATCTTCCTCTCAGATGAATAAGTATGACTTTTATGAATTTTTCTTCACTTGTAGAATTTAATTTACATGAATAATTAGAAAGGGTCCCAATCAAACTTCTCTCTCCCTGGGCAAATAATCCTGGTAAAGGAAACTAGTAAAGAACTTCTCCTTTAACATTTTTTTCTTAGTACTCAAATTTATTGTTTGTTCAAAGAAGCAAAAGGAAAAAAGGCAGAAGAAATACAGGGTAATACGATTGTAGCTGTTTTGCATATTGATATCTTCATTTGTTACCTCTGGGTGTATTGAGTTGCAATGTAAAATACCATTTCCTTTAAGGCATTCTCTTAAAATATTTTACTTATTCAGCACACAATTAGACATTTAAGGATGATATTGGGAGTGAATTTGGTAAATAACCCACAAGGGTTACACATTAGGAAAAGGGAATTTATTTTAATTTTTAATTGTTTTTACTATTTGACACTAGAACCAGAGCTTGAACAATGAATTTTGATATAACATAAAAATAGAATAATGCACTGATTCAATAGAATTCAACAAACATTTACTCTGTTCAAGCTGACAGATAACCTGACAATACTGCATAGAGGGTTGGCTTTAGAGTAAGGAAGATCCTCTCACACACTAGCTGTGTGACTGTGGGCTAGTCAATGAACCTTTCAGTGCTTCCAGACAACTCTTGAAGACTAAATAAATCACAGATGAGTTACCAAATTACATCAGTTAAAGGAGATTCCACATTGGAAGGTCCCACACTGATGTAATCACCTGTTTCAACCAAACAGAAAAAAAAATTCAAGGCTCTCTGTGATTCTTTAAAGAGTATTAATATGTGGGTATTTTTCCTTCAAAGTCTATTTCAAATAGAATAATATGCTCAACATGTAGCAATATATATATGTATATTTACATATGTGTATATATATATATATGTATGTGTAATTTTGTGCCTTTCCACCTCTCCTGCTTTCATTCCTGTCATACATAACGCAAACACACAAATACACAAATGCAGATAGAGGTTGGCAGTGGGTTTTGTCCTTTGTGACCAAGGATAGCTATATCTGTAGACAATCAAGCTGAATCAGAAAACTTTACGAAAGTTACCCATCTAGGAGGATTATATGTATTGCACTTGCTGCTAAAACAATAAAGGAAATAATAAAATAAGTGGGCATTTTCACCTTCATTTTCTTCTAAGGTGATTTAAATTATTTAAAAAATGTCAAAACTGGGGTAGCTAGGTGTCACAGTGAATAGAACACGGGCCCTGGAGTCAGGAGGACCTGAGTTCAAATGTGACCTCAGACACTTGACACTTATTATTTGTGTGACCTTGGGCAAGTCGCTTAACCCCAATCACCTTGCCTTCCTCCCTCCAAAAAAAATTCAAAACTGCTAAGTTCTTTTAAAAAAATCACAGGAAATTGTGTTTTGGATTAGAAAAGTCACTATCACCATCATTTTGTCAATTGGTTAACAAGCATTTATTGAAGACCTACCATGTGGCAGGCATTCTGCTAAGTGCTGGGGATACAAAGAAAGACAAAAACTGGTCTCTTCTCTCAAAGAGCTCATAATATAAGGGGGAGGATAACGTGCAAATAATTAATTATGAACAATAAATATGAGATGAATTGGAGATAATCTGAGATTAAGTCACCAGTATAAGGGCCATCAAGAAAGGCTTCTTGAAGAAGGTGGGGTTTTAGCTGGGACTTGAAGAAACTCAGAAAGGGCAAGAGATGGAGATGAGGAAAAAGAGAAGACCTGGTATAAAGTTAATGAAAATTCTTTGAATTAGGTGATGGGTTGTCTCATGCAAAGATAGTGAGAAGGCCTGGGTCGCTGGATTGAATAGCGTATGTGTCAGGATAGGCTGGAGGGGTGGGGTAAGGTGTAAGAAGACTGGAAAAGTAGGAGGCGGCCAGGTTATGAAGGACTTTGAGCACTAAACAGAGGATTTTATATTTGATACTGGAGATGTTAGGGACCCACTGAAGTTTATTAGATTGATGGGTGACTTGGCTATTCTTGAGCTTGAGGAAGATCAATTTGACTGCTGAGTGAAGGATGACCTAGAGTAGGGGAAGACTTGGGTCAGGAAGACCCAACCAGCCAGGTATTGCAAAAGTCTCAGTGTGAGGGGATGAGGGCATGGACAAGAGTGATGACAGTGTTAGAGAGAAAGGGGCCTATAGGAGAGATGTTACAAATGTGGCCTCAATAATTCATTGGATATGGGGGATGAGAGAAAGTGAAGAGCTGAGGATGGCACCTAGGTTGGAAGTTTGGGTGACTGGGAGGAAATCTGGAGGGGAAGGGGTACGTGTGTGTGTGTGTGTGTGTGTGTGTGTGTGTGTGTGTGTATGTGACATGGTGGCAAGAAGGAAGACAGTTTGGAACCTAAAATTTAATGACAATGCCACCAACAACAAAAAGGATGCCTCCTCAATGCTACTAGTTCTCTTTAGGCCCCAGCATAAGTATAATTTCCTTTTCTTGTGAAAGCTCTTTATATACTTAAAGCAGTTGTGTTTCCCATATTTTTTCTGTTTTCCAGGCTAAACACCCCCGGTTCCTTCAACCAATCCTCAAATTGCAAAATTCAAGGCCTTTCACCATCTTGGCTGCCCAACTCCAGATAATCTCTAGTCTATATTAACTATAATAACATTCTTCTAATCTGGCACTCAGAACATAAAGAAATATGGCAGATATGGTAGGGCGATGGTAGGGCGGACCACAATGGGACTCTCACTTCCATCGCCTTGTGCTTGGCCTTTCTTAATGAAGCCTTAACTTTCTTGGTTGCTATTTCACATTGTTGGCTCATTTTGAGCTTGTAGTCCACTAAGATCCCCAGATCATTTTTGGACAGACTGCCCTCTAGTCACATCTCCTTCACCTTTTACTTGTGAAGTTAGAACTTGAGTTCTGTTTGTTAAACACTCTCTATGCCACAGTTTTTATTTATATGCTTCAATAGATTTCATTGGATATTCGATGGATTTCAATGGATATCCATTTCCATAAATAGGTTAGTGCTCTAGTTTGGGAAAATACCCAGGCCTTCAGCCTCTATCACTTGACACCTACTCTTCATTCTCCTCTTATTCTTGTCTTAAACATGATTTTGCTTGAATGGGAATGGTTTTCATTTTTTAAGTCCTTGGTACGATAATTAATTCAGACAAATTCCTAAACAGAAACCCATTTGCTGGTGGCATCCTGATAGCAGCAACTCAGAACTGGAAAATTTAATATAGGCTCCAAATGAAAAAAAAAGGAAAATTAAACTTTTTATTTCCAAAACTTGAGAAGAGTTGACCTTAAAAAATGTACAGGATATCTTTTTACATACTAATATGCTTAAAAGAGATAGTCTTTTAGTGAGCACTTTACAGCATAAGACTAATACATGACTGTGGTCTCTGGGCCTTAATTATGGGGCACAGTGGAAAGACATTTTAATTGTTGCTATTTTTAAGAAATATATTTTATAGGAGTCAAAGCCTCAGAGAAAATAATTTTCATGATAAGACCATCTTACTCCCCAGGGAGCATTTTCTTTACCTTGGCTCACCCTAGAATCAGACAATTTCTGTGCTCAATGCTGTGAATTAGTTGTTTTTCATCCTGTAACCTATGAGGGACGCCAACATTATTATCTTAATTTTACAGATGAGGAAACCTAGACACAGGTTAAATGACTTGCTCAGTATTACATGCCAGGCTAGTGTCAAAATCGAGAGTGGTGTAGAACTCTTTGCATATACTTGGTCCCCCAGGCTTCACTTCTCTTCATGTTGTGACTAAAATAAATACGAGGCTGTTTGTACCCCATGCCACTAAGACGTGGGTATTTAGTACAGAATATGTGCTAACTGGCCCCAAATTGATTTCATTTGTACCTTATAGCCAGATCATTTGAAAAAAATAAAATAAGATAATGTCACCTTCTCATTTGCTAATGGTTTTAGCCTTTTTAGCTGTAGTAGCAAGATTATTAAGGAAATGTAAGTTGTCATTCATTAAAAATCAATCCAAATAACATTTCAAACTTCAGGCACAGCAAATTGTTTAATTGAGAGAGAGAAACAAGATCTTGGAGGGATTACGGACAGGAATGTCTTTTACTGCTTGTCTAATCAACTAACTACATGTTACTTTTCTGTTCAGTGGAAAGGTGGATGGAATTTGGAGTCAGAAGGTCTGGGTTCAAATCCTGACTCTGACATTTATTACATATGTGACGTTGGGCAAATCACTTAAACTTCCTGGGCTTCAGGTTATGACCTCCTCTGTAAAATGGACCAAATGATCTCTTAATGGATGAATTGGGAAGCTTGTCTTCAGTGTTCCTGAGCACTCCTTTCTGTGCCCTTATTCACTGCCAAATTCTCATCAATTTGAGCATGTTCTGTCTCCAAATAATTATCAGGCTTCCCTAGTTGCTCTGATCAGTTTCTGATATTTTTGTTCTTTAGTTGTGTCCGACTCTCCATGATCAGATCTGGGGTTTTCTTGGCAAAGATACCACAGTGTTTTGCCACTTTCTTCTCCAGCTGTTTTTTTACAGATGAGGAAACAGAGACAAACAGGGTTAAGTGACTTGCCCAGGGTCACACATCTAATAAGTATCTTGAGGCCAAATTTGAGCTCACAAAGAGGAATCTTCTTGATTCCAGGCTTGGTGCTCTATCCACTGTGCCGCCTAGCGGCCCTTTCCGGTATTAGTGACCTAATATATCATCTATTTTAGGTATATTCCGAAGAGGACTGGGCAGTACCTAATTCAAAGGAATCACTAGCGAGGGGTAGAATTTCAGGTACTCTCTAGCTTGCATAGTGAAGGTAGGGATATCTTCAATTTCCCTTCAAATCACAAACGTTCCATCTACACATAAGGCAAACTTTGCTGTTAACATTTTCCTTCAACAAAAGCATTAAATTTGTGTACCCTCAGAAATGCAAATGCAATTAAATATTCTGCAGGACTGAAATTTTAAAGATAGTAGGAGGTACATTTCTTATCCAGCTAACATGATACTTAAAATTGACAGTATTTCTGTACATGTGCAATATTTCATGAAAGAGCTTGCAGCAAGTATTTAAGTAACATTTACTATGATTACTTTTCTTCTATTACCTAGCTGTTATATCCTTTAAAGGAGTCTTAACAATTCGGAGCTAAGTGGTATCTTAGAGATCATTCTGTCCAACGTCTTCATTTTACAGATAAAGCAGATGAGCACCTTTGAGTGACTTGCCCAGGGTAAGTAGCAATGTTGGAATTTGAACCCAGGTCTTTTGAATTTAGATCTAGTGCTCACATTTTAAAGCCTTGTAACAATCAGGACTTTGTATCTGAAGATACAGAATTTAACTGGGAACCTATATAAATCATTCCTCAGCATAGAATGACTTTAAAAATCTACCATGTTTTTCTCACCATATAGTTGCTTTCATGAGTCCCTCCTCAAAGATATGGAAGTAACCATATGTCAATTTAGCATAATTTATTTCAATTAAACAAATATCTATTAAGACTTTTTGTGTGTAGAGCACTTATGCTAAACTCTGTGAAAGAAACAAATGTGGAGTATAAGAAGGCCCTTGACCACCAGTTGTCAAGGTTAACTAACTCCTTGTTAACAAGGTTCATGAGGGCTTTGTCATGGCATTGATGATATCTTCTTAATAAGGTGTGAACTTGCCTCAGCCCATTGACACCACATTAAGAATGATTGATTGAGTTATGGCTAGTCATATACTTCAGCTGTGCCTTTGGATTTGGCCTTTAAAATGAACAGCTGCTGGAGAGGGAAGTGGAAAGAACTCTGGTTGGGACAGCCAGAGAGATGTTAGTCCTAGACACATACCCGGACCTATAGTCTCATGTACATACACAGTTCTTTGGAGGGCAGCCTAAGAAACCCTGTAGCACTAGGTCCCTAACATAGATTCATGAGCATCAGGGACTATGTAGGGATGGTTATAGATGAACTAACAAGGCATTCCTGGACAAGATGAGTTTCTGGACCAAGTTTCTCGGTTTCAGGGGAAGAGCTCCTGAAAAATGTCAAATTCTTGGATCAAGCAGAAGCTGGACTTAAGGAACAGTAGAGGACCGAAGAGCCATCCTAGACCTTGCCCTTCTTCAGTACTGTGAATTATCTGAATTGTGCAGGTCCTAGATAAAGTATTACCCCTTTCAGGGGCTCAGCCCTAAGGTAATCTTAAAAGTCTGGAGGATTGCATAGGTACCTGGGAGAGGTGGAAGCCCACTAGAGAAGGAAGGAGGGTTGTATTGACTGTTTATGGACTCAAGAGAGGTTCAAACAAATTACTATAATAATTATTATAGTATGACATACTAAATAGATATTAAATATCAATTTTGATATTAATTTATTATTAATTATATTAATATTAAACGAATAATAATTACATTATAATTCACTTTAATTGTGTAAAGTACTTTCCTATTTTCCTCACAAAACCTTGTGATGTGGGTATGCCATGTTGTTTTCATCTGAGGGGAGAAAGGTTACTATTAATTTGGGGATAAAGAATTAGGGAAGGCTTAATGAATTAGGTTATGTTAGAGTTGAATTTTAAAGAATATTGATTCAACTAGCAAAGGATGTTGGAAATGACTCAATAGGCAACTGAGAGACGCTTAAGAATTCTAGGTAGTGTCGTGAGGATTTTTGAGCAATGGAGGTGTACTACTTATCTATTGCATGGATCCCATATGTGACAGAGATTCAGAAGATTTGTCAACCTTGAATACTTGAGGCAGGATTTGAACTTAGGATCTCTAACTCCAGAGTCAGTGCTCTCTTCTGTACTATGTTGCGTCCCATATTTGGAGAGAATCATTTAAAATATATTCTTACATTCTTTTTCTTTTAAATTTTATTTTAGACTCAAATGCCAGAACACAAATATAGAATAGAGAAAAGAAACAAAAACATTTCATAAACTTAAGTATTGGAACTTAAATACAAAGTAAGGAAGAAAATAAAAGCATGTCATGTGCATAGCAGATCATAAGAGAGGATTCAAAATATGTAACAGTAAATTTTCATTTCAAGAAAGCCTGTATGATAAATAATATGTGTTGTGTTGAGAACTCTCCATCTTTCCTTTGCTTCCTTGTAAGTTTTCTTTTGTTCTCTGCTGTGCACTTCATTTTGTTCTTTTATTCTCTCCCCCCTCTCCCCGCCAGCTACAATTAAGTTTTGATATGTTTCTCTGTAGCTACAGATATATACATACATATAAACATACATATATAGATATACACTTTCCCAAATTCTACCCTTGATCTTTGTTTTTGTGTTTGTGCATATCTCTTGTTTCCTATCACTCCTGCCTTCTCTACTTTACTTCTACCCACTACCTTGCGCTCCTATTATTTGCCTGCTCTCCCCATCTCTCCCCTGTCCTCCCATTTACATAAATTTAAACACCCTTTTATACCCCACTTTTACCTATTCCCTCAGCCTCCCCTCTAAAGATACTTCCCTTGTCCTCTCTTCCGTCCCTATCCCCCTGCTGTTTTATTTCTTCTGAATTTAGAAGACTCTTATACTTTTCTAAATATATGTGTATTGTTCCCTCTTAAACCCATTCCTGATGAAAGTATGTTACCAGAACTACCAGCCCTCCTCCCCCATCTAATTCCTCTATGTTAATTTTTCCTCTTGTACCTCATTTGTATAAAGCAATTACTCTTTTTAGCTGTTCCTAAACGGTTTTACTTTCTAAATTCATGTCATACTCAGGTTTACCCCAATCTTTCTTATGAGCTACCCAATTATTAATAAGAATCTTAGACATATGTTTTACATTTTATATAAAAAGTAAACAGTTTGTCCTTATTGAATACCTTATAATCACTCTTTGCTAGGTACCTTATATTTTTCTTGGTTCTTGTATGTCAAATTTTTATTAAGTTCAGATTGTTTTTTTTTTTTAACAAAGTCTTGAAAGTCTGACATTTGATCAAATGTCCATTTTTTTTCATTCAGGATTATGCTTAACTTTGCTGGGTATGATATTTTCGGCTGGAGTCCCATTTCTTTTGCTCTTATGTATATATAGTGTTTTAAAACCTGTGGTCCTTTAATGTCTCTGCTGTTACGTCTTATGTGATTCTAATTGTGGCACCATCATATTTAAATTGTTTTATTCTTGTTGCTTTTAATATTTTATCCTTGAGCTGGGGATTTTGGAATTTGACTATTTGCTGTGAGTTTTCCTCATAGGATCTCTTTTAAGTGGTGATCAATGGACTTTTTTCTATTTCAACTCCCCGCCCCCCCTCCTGTTCTAATGTTTCAGAACAGTTTTCTTTAATTATTTCTTGTATTATTGTATCAAGATTCTTTTTTTGATCATAACTTTCAGTTAGTCCAATTATTTTTATTTTTCCTCCTCTTGATTTATTCTCCAAATGTTTTCTTATAAGATGTTTCACTTTCTCTTCTATTTTTTCATTATTCATATTTTGTTTAATTATTTCTTGATCTCTTATAATTTCACTGGCTTCACTTTGCCCAATTCTAATTTTCAAAGTGTAATTTTTCTTCCTTAAGATTCTGGATCTCCTTTTCTAATTGGTTGACTTTCCTTTCATAATCTTCCTGTTTTTCTTGGATTATTCTTTTTTTTTTTTTTTTTTTTTTAGTTTTTCCTCCATCTCTGTCATTTGATTTTTAAAGTCTTTTTAAAGATCTTCTATAAATTCTTTTTGGGCAGGTGACCATTTGACCTTACTCTTTGTGTGTTTCTTTACTTCAATATCCTCCTCTGAGGATGAACCTTGGTCTTCACTATTCCGGTAATAGTTTTCTATGGGTGGATTCTTTCTCCTTTCCCTGTGCATTTTTTTGTGGCAGGAGCTTAATTTTTGTAACCACCTCTAGCCCTGCGGTATGGGAAATCGTGCCTCTTGCCCCAGATCTTCAGTTCTCCCCTCTATCCTGGAAACCAAGCCAAACCTCCAACCTCCTGTAAGTTCCCACAGCCAGGGGCTTTGTGCCCTGCACTACTTCTGTACTCACCGGGTGTGTGCTGGTTCCTTCTTGCCTCCTCCTCTCTCAGCAGTACAGCTGGGTCTGGTGTTCCTTGTCAGCAGAGGTTCTCTCAATCTTCCTGATTTTCCCTGGCTCAGACGCCCAACTCCCCTCACTATCATGGGGACAAAAGTTCCTGTGGCTGAGGCTGAGGCAGCCTCTCAAACCAACTGTTAGACAGATAATAGACAGGAGGCACTGGAGGTTTTGGACTCCAGCCTCTAACAGGTTCACTCTTGATTTGATCAGACAGGAAAGACAGCTTCAAAGGGATTAATAATAAACTTTATTCTAGTCTAGTTTTCTCTAACATAGTATTGCTGATAACAGAAGCACCACAAACTCCTACAGAATTTCTTAATCACCCTTCTTGCAGGGGCTGGCGAGAAGTGGGGGGCAACTACCCCAACATCTCGATGGGGCCAGTGGAGACAGGGACAACTTGCACATTCAACCCTAAAGGGTTCCCCTAAATCTCCTCAAGCCTCAATGGGGACCCCTTGAGGCAAACACAGATTTCCCCCTCCCAAGCCTTGATGGGGGCCAGTCAAGGCACACAGCATTCCAGCTTGTGCATTCAACCATAAAGGTTCCCCTACTCACCAACCAATGTCCACCCGTTTTATAGGGCATCAGACAAAGAAGGCATATTGTCAACAATAGCCTCACAAATTTACATCACCTCATCCCTATATCTCACTGCACAGTCGCAGTGAATGTTTACAGTTTCAGCACACATGTTTATATTATTTATCCTTGTATAATGCTGTGCAAACATGGTGGAGATATTTTGAACCATGAACCTGGGAACTCATATCTAATACCTGGGAAACAGAGATTGTTATGGCCATAGATCCTGGGAAACTGAACCCTAAGAAATAATAACAAAAATCCACTTAACTTACACTAAAATCTACCTGACTTACACTAAAATTCACCTTAAAGACACCAAATAACCCTGAGACTTGCCCCTTGTTGTTAAAGCAGACCCTAGCCTGGGGGTGTTTACTCTTCACAAGTACCAAACCTCATCTGGGATTTTTCTTCTGATCTTCTCAAATCGTCCCAGGAAGACACCTATTCTTACTTATTTTTACCCACACTTTGTTCTCCCTAAGGTGTTATTTTATCTCTTTTGTGGGGAAAAATCTTGAGAGCCTGGAATTTTCTGACCTACTCTGCCCTCTTCCCAGAATCCTCTCTGCCTTCCTTACATTATTTTTCATTGAAGGTTTCTGGCTTATTTTCCTTCAGTTGGCAATATTTATTCACTGTGTCACTTTCTTTTCTAGATTGTTTCCTCATTTTTCCATCTGTCTCTATTGGCCCTATCGTTGGTTTATCTGCTTGGGTTCATATACAAATTTTTGCTCTCCCAAGTTGCTTATAGTATCAGCCTTTATTCCTAAATCATGAACCCATTTTGACTTTATTTTGGTATATGGTGTAAGATATTGGTCTATGCCCAGTTTCTGCCCTACCATTTCCCAATTTTCCCAGCAGTTTTTGTGAAATAGTGAGTTCTTAGCCCAGAAGCTGGATTCTTTGGGTTTATCAAAGAGCAGATTGCTATAGTCGTTGACTTCTCCATCTTGTGTACCTATCCTATTCCACTGATCCACGACTCTGTTTCTTAGCCAGTACCAGGTAGTTTTGATGACTGCTGCTTTATAGTACAGTTTAATATCTGGTATGGCTAGGCCACCTTCCCTAGCATTTCTTTTCATTAATACCTTATATATTCTAGACCTCTTGTTCTTGCAGATAAATTTTGTTATTATTTTATCCAGCTCTGTAAAATAATTTTTTGGTAGTTCAATTGGTATGGCACTGAATAGATAGATTAGTTTAGGTAAAATTGTCATTTTTATTATATTAGCTTGGCCTAACCATGAGCAACTGATATTTTTCCATGTATTAAGATCTGACTTTATTCGCGTGAAAAGTGTTTCATAATTATGTTCATATAGGCCCTGGGTTTGTCTTGGCAGACAGACTCCCAAATATTTTATAGTGTCCACAGTAAATTTGAACGGAATTTCTCTTTCTATCTCTTGCTGTTGGGTTTTGTTAGTAATGTATAGGAATGCCAAGGATTTATGTGGGTTTATTTTATATCCTGCAACTTTGCTAAAGTTGTTTATTGTTTCAAGTAGTTTTTTACTTGATTCTCTAGGATTCTCTAACTAAATCATCATATCATCGGCAAAAGTGATAATTTAGTTTCTTCTTCGCCTATTCTAATTCCTTCAATTTCTTTTTCTTCTCTTATTGCTACAGCTAACGTTTCTAGTACCAAATTGAATAGTAGGGGTGATAATGGCCAGAGGCGTTGCGCTGCTGCCTCTCAAGGCTTTCACAGACTGCCGTCCTGTGTTGGGAGGCCTAGGGATCTCCGCCCGTTTTGGGCACCCAGCTTTCTTCCAACTTGTCTCACATATTGATTTCTGGAGCTGCTTCCACTTTTGTGCTGTCTGGAGCTCCACACACCGAATGCTCTCCTAGCCTACAGATTCCTCCTGTTGGCCTTTCTGACTCTCCTGGCTTGAAAATTTGCCTCACTCAGACTGTTCACAGTTTCCAACTCTCTCAAATCTGCTCAGATTCACTTTTTTATTGGAATCTGATAGAACTTGTAAGACAGCTCTGGTAAGACGCTGTTTTCATGCGGCCATCTTGGCTCTGCCCTTTCCCCACTTCTTAACCCCCAGTAGGTAGCTCTTCACTACTGGGTCTCTCCACCTTCCACAATTGTCAGTGTTATCTTACCATGAGGCTAGGGGAGTTCAAAACTCTTCAAGTCAGGAGGGTTAGGAGTTGGGTCAGACTCATTCACTGCTCGGATGGGACAAGATACAAGTCACGATGACCGAAGCTCAAAATGCAACCTGTTGGAGTCAGGTGAGTTGGGCAAGATATAGGCTGGTCATAGGATAACTATGGGGCTTCATGCTGTCCTCTATTGTTACTTTGAAAGAATTATTTTATGGAAGTATTTTTTTTACATTCTATTTTTGTTTTAATTTTAGCTAGCTTTAGTTTTAACTACTTTATTTGGCATATTTCTTGTTATTTTGAAGTACTGTGGTTGGAAGTTTTGCTGAAAAGAGACCACTTATTCTACTGTCTTGCTGGATCTTATCCTTCCATTGATTTTTGCTATTTTATGAGGTGATGCATGATTTTCCTCCACCATCTTTCATAAATATTTACAAATGGATTTATATTTTAAATCAGTGTTATCCTTTACCAATCTACATTTCCACTTGGTAAAAGGCCTAAGTGGTGCAGCAGAAAACAACCTTGTAACTGGAGTTCATGTTCTAGGGCAGCTAGGTGGCACAGAATAGAGTGCTGGCCCTGGAGTCAGAAGACTCATTTTGCTGAGTTCAAATCTGGCCTCAGACACTTACTAGCTGTGTGAACCTGGGAAAATCAATTAACCCTGTTTGCCTCATTTCTTCATCTGTAAAATGAGCTGGAGAAGGACATAGCAAACCACTTCAGTATCTTTGCCAAGAAAACCCCAAATGGGGTCATAAAGAGTTGGACATGATGGAGAACGAGTGAATAACAACATAAAAAGTTAGAGTTAAAGAAGGAAAGGATTTGAAATAAAGAACAAGAACTTTGTTGGCTTCAGTTGACCCCCTTTTGTTCTTGCCTTTAGATTTATTTACATGCCTCCTATGAGTCCACACAGTTCCTTTGCAGTTTTCTTGGACAATGTCCCCAAATTAATTTGAATAGATATAGGCTAACAATTAAAGATCTTAAATGAATTAAAAGAAATTTTCGAACTCCAGGTTAGATGGTTGGGATGAAAGACTTTGTAGGAGAAGAGTCAGTCAAGGGGACAGACAATGCTAGCCTGCATGTTTCTTCTGGCTTTTTTTATTGCCTGGAAAAATGCATCTATCATAGCCTTAGTGTCTGTGAAGGAATTTTAATTTTCCCTTGCAGGGGAGTGGCTTACTAGTCATTGTATTCTCACAGACGGTAGCAGAGAACAACAGATGGCCCAAAGAGTTGGAGTAGCTCAAGACCAGCACAAGGTGTCAGAGAGTGGGCCAGGGAACACTGAAGCCAGAAACCAGCAGAGATACCCAGTAGAGATGAAGTGATTCCCAGCAGAGAACAAATCAGAGACATGACAGCCAGAAGGAACAATTTGATACCCATAGACAGTATAAACAGGAGACTATAGCATGATGCTACTGTCAAATGATATTGATGGCTCTGCATCTTAAAAGGTTATTTGTGATCTCTGGCTATAGGTTTCCCTAACTTTGTGCCTTCTATTTGTGCTCAAGTCACATGTGTTGCTTCTTGGTATGTTCTTCCATGTATATGCCCTACACATATATATTCTCTGCATACGTGTGTGCCCTCTCCTTGCATGTTCTCTGGTCACATATGCTTTTTGTGTGTATTTTCTCCCCATTGATGATGTGGTAACCTATGGGAAATTGTATCCCTGTGGTTATAGAAATAGTTTTTTTGTCACTTAATTTTCCGTATGTTATTTAATTACATATTTTTTTCTTTAAATTAATGTTTACTTTTTGGTTGCCTAGTAAAAGTAAACATATCAGTGGTAGCTTGTGACCTATGGAAATGCTAACACTTACCTATAAAATGTCTTGAATTTGGGGTATGTAAGCTTTCTGAAAGCCTATGTGTGAGGGAGGGCTCCATATGTGTATCAGGAGGGCAGAGTTTATAATCTCAAAGAGGATCATAAACATGTCTGAAAGGTTCGGAACCGCCGGATATAAGAAACTCTCAAAGTAGAAGGCAGAAGAATCAAAACATTTATTTAGGCTCCACAGTAACCAACCCATGAACCAGAAGCCCCATTTTGATATGTTGATCAAAATCTTCCAGGCCCAATAAGTACGCCTTGCAAGAGTAACCAGGAGGCTACAGAGAAGCATGATTGCGTAAAGCAAAATCATGCTTCCCCCTCGATGGTAATAAGATTACCCACTGGCCTGAAGTCTTTGTTCAGCTTCCTCCCGTAGATCAGCTCTGCTACTGGCAGCTCCTGCCTCAGCTGTGTCTGTGTCTGTAACTGAAGCTGCAACTGAAACTGACGATGTAACGGTCGCTGTAACTGACGTAACTGTCGTAACTGTCGCTGGCTCCAACCGGAAAAGGAAAGAGAGAATCTTCAAGCTGTCCTCTCCCCTCTTATAGGGTTTTTGACATCATCAAGCTCCGCCCAAATGACCAGGGCCGATTGGTTCCTGAGTTGGCCCCTCCCCCTAGCATAGCCGCCAACACCTCCCCTCAGCCAGCCCCATGACTCCTCACACAGGAAGCTGTCTGCTTCCCGGCATGCTCCCCGGGCCTCCTGCCCCGGAAGAGCAAGCCCCAGCGTCCAGGGAAGCCCAATGAGGCAAGCTGAGTCATTCAAAGAAAACAAAGGCCATTCTGGCTACACTCCACCCCTTGTTATAGGATACATAATCTAATCAGCCATGTATCCTAGAACATACATTGTGATCCAATTACAAAGGAAACTAAAACATATCATTCATTATAAAGCAAAACATATCATTCAGTGACATTCCCAAACATTGGTTAACGATTCAAATGCGATCCACCCCTAGATCCCAGCAAAATAATCTCTTCAATCAATCATCCCCAAAATAATTATTAATAATTCAAATGTCCACCCCTAAATCCTTGTATCCATTACATAGGATCAATAATATCATGACAATAAAACAACACAGCAAGGATAACACAAAATAAGTAAACAGAACACTATCATCATTTCCACCCCCCCCCTTAAACAACTGGGGCTCAAAATCTTGGGGTGAGGGGTGAAGGTCTCATTTTCCATAGCTTCTTCATGCTGAAATTGGATGTAGAGATGGCCCTGCCCCCAAAAAGTCCCATTCCAGAGGTCATTTCTTTAACGAGCTGGCAGGAATTCCAAGAATGCTACATGCTTAGGCAGTCACCGGAAAGTGCAGGGTGCTTAAGCCTGAAGGAAACAAAACTAGCAACAAGGTTAGCCAAAACAAAGGACAAAAAGAATAGTCGGTGAATCTATTATTATAACCTATTCACGGTAAAATATATGGTTCAGGGGTACGATTTGGTAATTATTTTCCCCTGAATAGACAACTGTTACAGTGTTGTCCTTCCCATGGGCTATAACTTCTGCAGCCTTTGGAATATCATCTGGCTTCCGTTTTACCCATACCTTAGCTCCTGACTTTATTCTATCAATGGAGCAAGACCCTTTTGCCCCTCTAGTAGTTATTTTGGGAGGAGGGTCAGTTTTCACAAAGGGTATTTTTTCACAGGGGATAATAATGACTTGAACCATCCTATCATTTCTACAAAATTGTACAGGTTTTTTACCCATATTCTGGAGTGTCACAACAATTTCTTTTTGATAATTAGAATCTATCACTCCAGCCAATACATGTATTCCTTGAGCCGCTAATCCTGGTTTAGGTAATATCCATCCAAGATGATTCTTGGGGATTCTCATACATACTCCAGTAGGGGTTTTTCTTATCTCTTTCCTATTTAACCTAAAATTCTCTATACAATGTAAATCATATCCTGCTGAACCAGGTGTTCCTGGACTTGGTAGTGGGACATCTTCCCTCACAGTCCAAAATTCAATGTTTTGGATCTCACATGTTTGCTGTTCTCTGATCTGCAGATTTGGGGTCATCATTCTGGCTAGAGGTGTACTCCCCCCTAAGGGCCTATTATTCAAATTACGTAAGGCAATAGACAAATTATCCTTCCAATGTCGATATGAATTATTTGAGCTTAATTTTCTCAGCTGTTCTTTCAACAATCCATTCATTCTTTCAATTAGCCCAGATGCTTGTGGGTAATATGGAATATGATATATCCATTCTATATTATTCAACACACAATATCTTTTCACTTCTTTGCCCTTGAAATGTGACCCATTGTCACTTTGAATCTGCATTGGGGTTCCATAATATAAACTTACAATATCTAGAGTTTTACAGGTATTTTTCTGAGTTGCGTCTTTATAAGGACAAGCCACTAGTACACCTGAATAGGTGTCAACACACGTACATACATATTTACATCCTTTATCCTGGGGTAGTGGGCCAATATAATCTATCTGCCAAATTTGGGCTGGAACTTTTCCCCTTGCTATTTCTCCAGTAACTATCCTAGGAAGAGTTCGTTCTTTTTCTAATTGGCATATACAACACTCCTCTGTTATTTGTTTTAACAACGCATGAGAAATACTGATACCTCGATCCTGTGCCCATCGATGGGTGGCCTGGACCCCTAAATGGCCAGCAGTCTGGTGGACCCATCTTGCTAAGGCTGGGTCATCAGTTGGAGTCGGAGTAGGGACAATACATTCAGTAGCAATCTTTGCTAGTCGATCCGCATGTGCATTGTACTCACGTTCTGGTGTGGTCAGGGTTGCATGAGCATCAACATGAAAAACTGACAGATCTGTAACCAAAGACATGTCCCATATATTTTCCCATAACTCTTTACCCCAAACTTGTTTGCCATGAATCTCCCAATTCTGATTCCTCCATATAGGCATCCACGTAGCTAATCCATTAGCTACCGCCCACGAGTCAGTAAATATATGACACTGTCCTCCTTTCTCTGCTCTGATGGCCTGATGCACTGCCATCAGTTCAGCATATTGGCTACTTCCACCTATCCCAGAACTTTCCAGAGTTCTCCTCGTACAGGGGTTATAGGCTACTGCTTTCCAATGTCTCTTCTGTCCTAAATATTTTGCTGTCCCATCAGTAAACCAAGCATGTTTCTTCTGTTCTTCATTTAGTCCGTCATATCCATTATTCCATTTCACTAAGGATGGTACCATCTGTTGCTTAGATTCAAGGGGCTTTTCATTGCTCTCAGTATCAATGTTCGCCACAGATTCATGTAGAGCAGAAACTCCATTTTTGCCTGCTCTGGACCTATTCTGAATATACCACTTCCATTTGATTATGCTTGCCTCTTGTGCATGTCCAATTCTGTGAGAAGCTGGGGTACTCATTACCCAAGTCATAATTGGAATTCCAGGCCTTAATACCACTTCATGACCCAGAGTTAGTTGCTCAGTTTCTACTAAAGCCCAATATGCAGCTAACAGCTGCTTCTCAAAAGGTGTATATTGCACTCCAGATGAGGGCAGTTTCCTTGACCAAAAGCCTAAAGGTACACTTCGGCTTTGTTGTTTTTGCCACAGACTCCAATTTGCATAGTCATCTTGTACAGTCACTTGTAACTCCACTGGCCCATTTTGCATAGGCCATAAGTCTAGAGCTAATTGAATAGCAGCCTTTGCTTCCTCAAAAGCTCTACTTTGTTCAAGTCCCCAGTCAAATTCATATTTCTTTCTGGTGACTTTATACAAGGGTTTTAAAATCTGTCCCAAATGTGGGATGTGGTGTCTCCAATAACCAAACAGCCCTATGAACTTTTGGGCCTCTTTCTTATTGGTAGGGGTGGGAAAATCCTGGATTTTTTGTCGAGCTTGTGGGAGAATTTCTCGCAGTCCTCTATTCCACTGTATCCCCAAGAATTTTACAGTTTGAGCTGGCCCTTGAACCTTTGCAGGGTTGATTTCCCATCCTTTGCTTTTCATATGGTCAATTAATAATGCTAAACTCTCCTCCACCTCCTTTATATTCTTTCCCTGTATCATGATGTCATCTATGTAATGTGTAAGCTGTACACCAGGTAACTTTAATTCATCCAAATGTTCAGCTACAATCCTATGGCAAATAGTTGGGCTATGAATATATCCTTGCGGCAGGCGTGTAAATGTATACTGTCGGCCTTGCCAAGTAAAAGCAAACTGATTCCATTGCTTGGGGTCTATTGGGATTGTAAAGAAGGCATTGGCCAAATCAATAACTGCATACCAAGTCCCTTCATGTTTTTGTATTCTCTCTATTAAAGTAACCGTGTCTGGGACAGCAGCATACAAGGGAGGAGTCACTTTGTTCAGCTGTCTATAATCTACTGTCATCCTCCATGTTCCATCTGATTTTCGGACTGGCCAGACAGGGTTGTTCCATTGAGTAGTTGTAGGGACTAACACTCCTGCCTCAACACATTCTCTTATAGTGTTAGCAATTTCATCTTGCCCACCTGGCACACGATATTGCCTCAAAGTAATTACTTCAGAAGGTTCGGGCAAAGTGATTGGATCCATCTTGATTTTCCCCACTAAGACTGCATTAATGCCTATTTTCCTCACAGCAAATTGGTATTTCCCTTCAGGTAAATTTAAGGTCATACCCTTCAAAATGTCTATTCCAATGATGTATTCAGGAATAGGCACAATAACCACACTATATTCTTTCTTGGGCAACCGTCCAATTTTCATCATTAATTTAACTTGCCTGGCTGATATTTCAGTCCCTCCTAGTCCTGTGATGGTAATAGGAGTTCCATGGCTGAACTTGTCTGGATTTCCATAAATAAGGGTGGCCTCGGCCCCAGTATCTATTAATGCCTCAGTTACCGTACTTGACCCATTTTTCCAATATATGGTCAAGTTAATGTGAGGTCTACAATCCAGCCTGTGTATTTCCTTAATTTGGGCTGGGGCCTGGCCTGTTCCCTAGTATTCCCTTTCATGTGATTCACTTGGGTATGAAGGTTCAACATCTGTAGCATTTGCAGGAGCAGTTCTGATTTCCCTATCTCTCCTGTTATCAAGGCCTTTATCTCTGTACATTCTATATAATTCATTGGTTGGAATTCCATCTATCATTTCAAAACCTACCCCTGCTCTCAATAAAGTAGTAAACATTTCTTTCCTTGTTACTCTCCTTTGGCGCCAAGTTTGCTGGTTATTCACCCTTCTCTCTTGAGGAGATCTATCCCTTCCCCAGTCACCTAAGTCATATAACTGTAAAATCTTATTTATCACTGTTGTAAGACGGCTCCCTACTTCTCCAAGTAATAAATTCAAAATTAGTTGTTTATAAGCAGGGGGAGCTGTCCTAATTATTAAATTCCTATGAGGCAGTTCCATTGAATCATTGTAATATTTGTCTGCAGTTCCTGTCATAATGGCAGTCTTCATTACCTCCTCCTTTAGTCTCATGATACAATCTCTAAGTGAATACCAGGGTCTGTGCTCAGTGGGCCACATAGAATCAGTAGCATATCTCTTATTGCATCCCACAGCGGCTAATGCCAACAGAGTAGTCCTGCTATCACCATCTCCTTGCTGATGATGTTCCCTAAAAGCTTGTTGAACTAGAGGATCATGGCTGATACCTATGAATCTCATGCAGTCTGTCCCATCTACTGATATTCCACCGGCCCCTTGATCACTGAGTCTTACCATCCAAGATATCAATGGTTCTCCTATTCTTTGGCTGAATCTACTCAAAATATCTGTGACCTCTTGCGGTGAGAAATCTTCCTGAATTTCCCTTGTAACTGAATCTTCACCTCGGGTTTCTGTCTTCCTCCTTTGTATGGGTCGAGCCCTTGTCTGATCATTTAACCATCTCCTATTCTCTGTGTGAGGCACATCCTGAACCCCAGTAGTGTTTTGTGCCTCAGCCCCTAACATTGTCTCATTCTCTCCCCACTCACTTCCTCTGCCACCATGGCTAGGACGAAGCAGGCAGTCAGGCTCTTTCTGGGCTGGGTTGAAATGCACTCTGGGCTTTTTTGGTCTCCTGTTGCTCTTAGCCACATTAATAGAAAAGTTCTCATTTGAGTCAGTTTGGTCTCCTGCTATCTGAGATTCCTCTTCTTCCTGTGGGGTAGGAGTGCCCCCATGTCTTTCACTTAATCTCAATCTTTCGTATACTAGCTGGTAGGCTGATAACACTATCCAGCTTTGCCTAGATAGTGATGCCCCTGACTGAATCCCAACTTCTCGTAAACACTTTTCCAAATCCCTAGGATCTCCTCTCCGTAGCCTTGGTTCCCAGTTTTCACAGGGTCCAGCTTTTTTAGCCAATTCTTTTGCTAGGGAGGAATAAAATGGATCCTCCCATCCTGGGATATTCATCTCTTCCTCTGAAATTGTTCTGCTTCTAAATAGAGATCTTATACCTAGCGATCCTGTTCGTGACGCCAAATGTATCAGGAGGGCAGAGTTTATAATCTCAAAGAGGATCATAAACATGTCTGAAAGGTTCGGAACCGCCGGATATAAGAAACTCTCAAAGTAGAAGGCAGAAGAATCAAAACATTTATTTAGGCTCCACAGTAACCAACCCATGAACCAGAAGCCCCATTTTGATATGTTGATCAAAATCTTCCAGGCCCAATAAGTACGCCTTGCAAGAGTAACCAGGAGGCTACAGAGAAGCATGATTGCGTAAAGCAAATCATGCTTCCCCCTCGATGGTAATAAGATTACCCACTGGCCTGAAGTCTTTGTTCAGCTTCCTCCCGTAGATCAGCTCTGCTACTGGCAGCTCCTGCCTCAGCTGTGTCTGTGTCTGTAACTGAAGCTGCAACTGAAACTGACGATGTAACGGTCGCTGTAACTGACGTAACTGTCGTAACTGTCGCTGGCTCCAACCGGAAAAGGAAAGAGAGAATCTTCAAGCTGTCCTCTCCCCTCTTATAGGGTTTTTGACATCATCAAGCTCCGCCCAAATGACCAGGGCCGATTGGTTCCTGAGTTGGCCCCTCCCCCTAGCATAGCCGCCAACACCTCCCCTCAGCCAGCCCCATGACTCCTCACACAGGAAGCTGTCTGCTTCCCGGCATGCTCCCCGGGCCTCCTGCCCCGGAAGAGCAAGCCCCAGCGTCCAGGGAAGCCCAATGAGGCAAGCTGAGTCATTCAAAGAAAACAAAGGCCATTCTGGCTACAATATGCTAAAAATAAATGGAATTCATGCTTTCTATGCAGGTGGAACTAGATGTTATGCAAAGATCAAATATGATGATTTTATTTTGATTAGGGGAAAGAACTAACCTGAAGTATATAAAGAAAATCAATAGTTTTAAGTTAAACAGATGATTTTATATTTGATACTGGAGGTGATAGACAGCCATTGGAGTTGATCAAATCAGTGACTGACGTGGTCAGACTTGCTCTTTGGGAAGATCATTTTGGTGGCTGAATGGTGGATGGACACTGGGAATGTCCAGTCATTCTGTAGAGTGACTTGGTTGTTGTCCTTTCTGATATAGAATTTGGACTGTTGTGATGTTTCTAGCTAGTAACACGAAGGGAAAATAATGTAAAGCTACAAGTTTAGAATATGATCACAGAATCATATATCACAGGTCATTGAGTTTAACCTCCTCATTTTACAAATGAGGAAACTGAGGCCCAGAACAGGTAAGTGATTTGCCTAGGGTCACACAGCCAGTACTGAAGTGGGATTCCAATTCCATGTTCATCACTTTATCCACTGTATTCCTTCTGATTAGCTGGTTCTTCCCAGAATCTCTAGGGTTGAAGGGAAGCCCAGACCAGTGATGTTTTCCTCATCGTACAGGCTGAAGTTCTGATTCTTCTCCACAATGCTTTCTCTACTACACACACACACACACACACACACACACACACACACAGCCTTTTCATGTCTTTTTTATGTGTTGTCTTCTTCTATCATCAGAATGTGAGCTCCTTGAGGACAGGGACTGTCTTTCTGATTCTATTTGTATTTCCAGTATATAGCACAGTGTCTAGTATACAGTAAGCACTTAACAAATACCTGTTGAATGACAATTGATCATCAATTATCTTTTCTTGGCATCTATAGTAGAGGGCTTGAGAGGGAGTAACTATTAGTTGACTGACTGCTATTTCCCGTTCACTACTGTTGAGTCATTTTAATAGTGTCTGACTCTTCTGGACCCCATTTGAGGTTTTCTTGGCAAAGATACTGGAGTGGTTTGCCATTTCCTTCTCCAGCTCATTTTACAGATGAGGAAACTGAGGCAAACAGGGCTAAGTGACTTGCCCAGGGACACACAGCTAGTAAGTGTCTTGAGGCCAGATTTAAACTCTTGTCTTCCTGATTTTTGGTGGCACTTCTATCCATTGTGCCACCTAGCTGCCTCTAACTTGGTCATTTTATTGATGATAAAATCGAGTCTCATAGAGTTTAAGTGACTTTCCCATAGATATTCTTTTAATAAGTGGAGTCTCAGAGCGGGTAATACGAATCCAAGTCTAGTACTCTTTCCGCTATGCTGCTTCTCATGTGTTCACTATTATTTGACCAGCCAGTAACCAGATGTACTTTTCTCCTAAGGATCACTTTTATTTTAGGGTATTATATTAAATGGTAAATATTTTCAACTCCCCTGACCAGTTTAAAACTAATTGGATTTGCTGAATATCAATGTTAAGATAGAGCTAAAATAATTAAAGAGCCATCCAATGCTGTTGTATTCATTGTCTATCACGTGTGCAGTGCATCATATAATCACAGGTGATTGAAAAATCCAAGTTGAGCAGAAGATTCAGTGTGTATCAAAATTTGTCTTTTTAGAGAACTTCTTGTATTTGGTCTTGCTGGATGGAATTGTTTTGAGGTCTCTCACAATTTAATTCTTCAGAGTCTTCTATAAGTCTTGGGTGACTTCTCTTACAAACATTTATGTATGGGATTTTGTCTGTCCTTTTTTTTTCAGAATATTTTTTCAGAATATTTTTTTTCAGAATATTTCAGAATATTTTTTCAGAATTTATTCTCTCCAGATCAATGCCGTACTATACCTGGCTTTCTATCCTCTATCCTAAATTTTTAGATCACATAGTTCCTTCTCTCTAAAATTCTCAGGTGCAGAATAATTGCTTCTTTTGTTGCTTCCTGACACTACTTGGATATATTTATCTGAAAATTGCTGAAGGCAAATTAAAAATTTTAAAGATGTATTTGTAAATATCTATCTAGAGATTAGTGAGAGCAACTAGATAGCACAGTGGACTTGTCTTCCAGAGTTCAAATCTGGCCTCCGACACTCACTAGTTGTGTGACCCTGGGCAAACAATTTAATCTTGTTTGCCTCAGTTTTCTCATCTGCAAAATTAGCTAGATGAGGAAATGGCAAACCCCTCCAGTATCTTTGCCAAGAAAACCCAAAATGGGGTCATGAAGAGTTGGATACTACTGAAAATGACTCAGCAATGACAACAAGAGATTGGCGATTCTGATAGTGTTGGGGAATAAAAGGAAAAGGGATGAAGAGAAAAAAAGATGTGGAAGGAAGTAGTCATATCAGTTGCAGGGAATGTCTTTTGCCTTTCTTAGTGTCTATCCCCAGTACACAGCGGCTGGCACATAGTGAGCACATGATGAATGCTGATTAACTGCCTGACCGATATGGTAAGTGGGAATGTTTGCTGTGGTGTGCTAGACTTTCAAGGCATATATAGTTCATCCAGGGTTCAAATGTTTTATTCAATTGGATAATTTACCTCTTTATTTCAGGTATTTTTCCTTCAGTATTTTACAAGCCAAAGTGAAAATCTCACGATACCGGTAATCTGGACTTTCTCTATAGTAACTCAACTCAACAGATTGTGTTAGCCAAAAACTACATGCGAGGTACTGTTTTTTGGTACTCAATGATAGCTCTGCCAAAAACCACTTGTCCAGAGTGATTAACAGTTTATAGCCTGCAAGAAGAGGGCAAAATGTTGATTATATTTATTATGTTCTCTACATAGTCCCTAGAGGAAGGATAGACTGGAAATGGTTTTGGGAGATATGTTAACTGTTTGGTGCTGCTTTACTAGCCTTTCCTATAGGATATTGATTACCACATGAGAGCCAACATTTTAAAGTGTATGAATAGTTTTAATGGAACCAAACTCTTTTCTTCGTGCCCCATTTCCATCTATTGTTCCTTTTTATGATGGATAATAAAATGGAAGTAGAGCATTTCTTTCATCTTCCAAATAATATGTCAGTAGAAATAAATATAATAATGATTTTAGTTCTCTATGGAAAAGCTTAGGCAGCTTTGAAAAGTCAGACACAGAGCTTTGCCTACAGTGGTTAAAATGGCATTACTATAGGGGATTTTTATGTTTGGATGCAAATGAATGAGGGAGAACATCCAGATCTGAGATAATCGGCAACATTTTACTGAATTATAGTCTCTCTCCTCATGTTATTCTGAATCAACCAAATCAATATTTCAGTCATCATATTAATATTCTAAATCATTAGCATGCAACAAGGCTGGTTAGTTTTACATTGATCTGGGGAGTTAAAGGCTCTGCTTACATTACAGTTTATTTTACCATATAATAAATGTAATTCTCAAAAGGAGAAAGCCACCTCAGATCACTGGTTGATCAAACCACAGAAAATACAACAATAAATAAATACACGTAGAATACTTTGTGGGAAGAGTGCTAGACTTAGAATCAGGAATTGTTGAGTTCGCCTGTCCAGGAGGAAACTTTGTATTTTGTACTTTTTGTAGAAGAAGGAAATCCCTGAAACACTTGCTGTAGCTACGCAGGGGTCTATGAAGACTCTGCAGAGTGTATGAGAAACTAATCTCTATCCCATAGAAACTGTAACCTTTTTATGGGTTCAGTGTGTTGTTTTATTTGTTAAATAAACATAATCAGAATTATTAAAAATAAAGGTTGGGGGGGCCTAGAGTTATTCATGGTTTTTCATATTTGAAAGGGGTAGTACTGTGCCCCCTAGCTCCTCACAAATGTTGAGGAACAACTGTGGATTTTAGTTGTTTTTATTATATATTATCTATTCATTGTTTTTATTATGTAAATGTTGCCTAATTTATGCCATCATTAATAACCAACATCCTCTATCACCTGACTTTGAGAGGGTATCTTTGAGACTATCTATAAATGCAGTGTGAAATACGCAATATGGGTAATCATTCAGATAATTTAAAATACTTCCTATCCTGTTTTTTTTGCACCTTTTTTCAGTCTCAATTGCTGATGAAAAAATTGTTTTGGTTTTTCAATTCAGTGCAAGAAATATTTAGCAAGTGTCCATTACATATAAAACTCAGTGCTAAACACTTGCAAATCATTCCTCCTCCTCTCTAGTCATCATGCCCACTTCTTCCCCACAGCTATCCTGGAGTCTATTCTGGGAAGGGTATCTTCTTTAATTTCTGGCAACTACCTCTAAATCATGCATTACTCCTTCCATCACCCCTTCATGTATAACCTTCCTCTATTAGAATGGAAGTTCCTTATGGTCAGGGAATTCCTTGCTTGCTTATATAGGTGTTCCCAGCACTTAACACAATTTTTGGCACATAGTAAGTGCTTCATAAATATTTCATGTATGTATGTATGTACAACTGACATTTCCTCCCTAGCACAATTTTTGGCACATAGTAAGTACTTCATAAATATTTCATGTATGTATGTATGTATGTACAATTGACATTTCCTCCCCTGAAAGAATTTCTGGCATAGTAAGGAGAATGACATACACACACAGTATGAGTTAGGAAATGATTTAATGTCTATGAGAAGACAAATGAAATAGTCAGAGAGATTCAAAGAATAAAAAAAATACCTTTTAGTTGGGGGGATCAGGAAAGGCATCATATATTTGGTGATGAATGAACACGGAGAAAGGATCTCCACGGAGATGGAGAAAGCCGGATAGACTATGCTAGGCTTAATGGGAATGTGAATATTTGATATTTTGGCAATATTGCCGTCAGTGGCCTTGGGTTTTGTTCCTAAGCCTCCATAGTTTGTAATACTTTTATAAAAGCTTTTCTAAGCTTTAGGACTGTTTCACGTTCTGGTCCTGTGCATCAGGGTCGTGGTGGTGAGGTTGGGGAGGGCATCATATTAGTTGAATGGAAAGTGAAACAAATGTTAATTTCTCAGCCTCAGAAAGATGATCGTGGTGGGAGTAGTGGGAACATACTTTCTGTGGCCCGAGTCAGAGAAGGGTGAATGGAATTTAATCTTCCTAGCTCTGCTATTAGTGAAGGCTGAGCATGACAGGTTTAGGTAGAGGAGTTGAGAAGTCCCAGTGGCTGCCATTGATGTAGAGCTGTCGTGTTGATTAATAAAAGAGCTAGAGATGTGTTGACTAGCCCTGAGACATAGTGGACTGGGCTGGATCATTTTATAAGAGCTATCATATTTTGCTAAGGAAACAGCTGTAGCAGCAGCAGGAAGTATCTGATAGCAGCCTCATCAGTGATGGCAGTAGCAATGGCAGTGGCGATAGTGCGACAGAACGTCAGACTCCTTGATGGAGGGAAAGAGACTCCTTGATGGCAGGGAAGAGACCATTCGATGCAAAGCTGTGAGCGCTGAAGGGGGAAAGAGATATTTGTGTGGTGGTGGCCCCAGATTCACGAATCACAGGAGAGGATGGGACCAAAGAACAACACGGATAAAACAACATGATTTGGAGAAACAAACCCAGACTTTGCATATCACTGGTACTGGGAGTCATGGAGATGTATGGATTGCACAGAACAGGATCAGTGAACTTTATAGGTCCCTAGGAAAGATGGGTTTCACTAAAGAGACAGGAAATTTGACTCTATAGTGATTGTAAGTTATTTCCCTTTATAAGAAGACCTTAACCGTCAGTGCTACTCAGAATCAGGATAATATAAGTGCCTAGGAAAGCGGGCTGGGGCCCCACAAAAATTTTCTTTATTGTACATGGGCATGACTATGAGACCTTTCTGTGCTCTTTGTTGTTCTAAATACATTTTTTTATTTTTATTTAAACTTAAATATGAAAACTTAAATATACAGTAAGGAAAGAAAAAAAGCATTTCCATGGGCACAGCAAAATGTAAGAGAGGATTTAAAATATACAGCAATAAATTCCATTTCAAGAAAGCCTGTAGAGTAAATACTACACATTGTGTTCAGAGTTGTCCACCTTTGCTTATGTGTAAAATTTCTTTTGTTCTCTTTTGTTCTGTGCTTTTACTTTGTTCTTTTTTTCCCCCTTTTCCTTCCCTCCTCCCTCAAGAAGGCTATAATTAAGTGTGGATATATAAATATATATATATATATATATATGTGTGTGTGTATAGGTATGTATATACTCCTCTACACACATATATACATACATACACACAAATATATATACCCACATATACAAACATATATGCACATACATATACACAGACACTTACATGTATATACATAGATACCTATAATCATACTCATATATAGACATATGCATTTATTTGCATAAATGTAAGACCATACAATACTTGTTTGTCCTCTGTTTCTTTGAGGGTGGATGACATCTTCCTTCATAAGTCCAAGTCTTTCCATATTTTTCTAATTCCACCAACTCCTACACCGCAGCAATATTCCAACCTCTAAATAATTTTTTCTTGTGTTTCTGGTCTTATTAGATTTGTACTCACAAGGGAACTTAGTTCCTGGAGAAACCCTGGGCTTGAGCCACTGAATAAGATTATTGAGAAACCTTCAAGATACTAACTTGTATCTATGCGAGGATGGAGCTGCTGTGGGCCATAAGTCACACAGACATAGGGAAGGCATATATGAATGAAGGGAAGTGGGAGATGGCAGGACAAGAAAAAGGAATCGTAAATAGTCCAGTTTGGCTGTAACATAGAGTTGGTTGGTTGTTGTCCCTCATACTTGATGTCACAAAAATGACATCATCATGTCAGTGTGTCTGACTGTGGCTGATCAGACCAATATGAACTTGGAAGCCCCTACCACAAGTTGGGCACAAGTAGTATGTATGAACATTTCAAATGGAGATGTGTGTTCATAACACATTGAATAATTTTTTGTGTGTTCTGTTTTTGATTTGGTGTGTGGACTCAGCCTCAATGTACTTTGATTACCTTATGATAAGTTTGTGACATATCATTTATTTTATTAAATTTTTATCTGCTCTCCAAAAGGTAGTGTTTAAAAACAGTAGTTTGTGCTTTCTGAGAACATGTTATAGGAAATATAGGCTCTACAAATTAGAGCATTCCTTTATTTTTGGCACAAATTTGTGATATGAAATTAAAAAATATAGCTCCCCGATCTGCCCTCCAACACAGAATAATAATTTACAACCAAGTTCTAATATCCTAAAAATAGGCAGAACAAAGAATTAAGCATAGCAGCTCTAGCGGATACCAATATTCTGTACCAGTTAACTGCTGATTATCTTTCGATGAAGAGGAAAGGAAGAGATTAATCAGCCATCTCACAATGACAATTAAACAGAGCTAGTTGAGATTCATCATTCAGGAGCTTCTGTGGCAATGAGATAGAGAAGGTTCAGATTAAATGTAAATATTTTGAAGGTATTTTGACCATTTTTTCAAGGAATAAGACAATAAATATAAGTAGAAGACATGCAAACAATGATAAAATAATAATTTGTTTGTCCTGATCATTTGTTTGCCTTTAGTAATTTTTTTTTTTGAGATTTATGAGTCTGCATCCTTTGCACTTGGGTGACAAGTAGATTCATTATGATCATTAGTTTCCCGTGGTGTTGTTATATCAGGTACAATTTCATCAGTACTGCTGGTGAAATTATCAACCCTAATATGAAGATTAGAATAAACAAGAGATTCTTTCCTTATATAATCAATTCAAGTTTCCATTTCATTAAAGAGTAAGGTGGCAATGTCACTAAATTGCTATTTAGACTATTACCAGGCTATGCTAATCATCTTAATTTATCAGCCACACAGTTCAATTTTTGCTAAAATGCTTTTAAAACAACAAAACTTATCTTTATTAATTTTTAGGTAAATACAATGCTAATAGGGCTGTGCTTTGTTTCTTTTAGTCACAGTCTAATCAGCACAGTGGTAGAGTCCTGGCAATTTTTCTTTCCTGTGGGTCTTCCTCAAGAGTTGAAAATGTTATCCTTAGGGACTTAATTGATTTTCTTTTACTATATACTGAAAGCACTACCAAAAGGTAGGTCCTCCTTGGTCACTGCCAAGGACACCATTGATTCTTGTGGGATTATTACAGGATCACAGATTTAGAGCTGAAAGGGAACTTGGAGGTCATCAAGACCCATCCCTTCACTTTTCTGGGCAATAACAGTGGGATCTAGAGACCTGTGTAAGGTCATAGAAGTAGAAAGTGTCAGAGTTTGAAACAGGTCCATGACTCCAAAGCCATTACTTTCCCTTTCACTCCACCTTCCCCTGCCACCCCCATACCACAATGCATAACGATAGAAGTGCCTTGTCCAGACATCATAGTCTTAACCTTACAGGTCTAGTGCATCACCCAATAGTTTACAATTAAGCAACATTTTACAGTTTATAATGTGTCTGTCTTATCATGATAACCTTGTAAGGTAGGTAGTACCTATAATATATAATATGCTTTATAACAGCACTGCTGGTGAAATTAATAACCATAATATGAAGATTAGAATAAATAAGAGATTCTTTCCTCATAAAATCAATTCAGTTTTCCATTTCATTAAAGAGTAAGGTAGCAACGTTACTAAATTTCTATTTAGACTACTACCAGGCTGTGCTAATCATCTTAATTTATCAGTTCACACAGTTCAATTTTTGCTAAAATGCTTTTAAACAACAAAACTTATTACTGAGTGATCAGCAACCCTTTGCTGAAATGGGAGACAGAACTTGGCTCAGAAGCAATCATTTGTATCCCAATGACCACAAAAAAGAAGATCTTTTGGGTTTTTTTGGTAGGGCAATTGGGGTTAAGTGACTTGCCCAAGGTCACATAGCTAGTACAGTGTCAAAGGTCTGAGGCCGTATTTGAACTCAGGTCCTCCTGACTCCAGGGCCGGTGCTCTCTACCCACTGTGCCACCTAGCTGCCCCCAAGAAGATCTTTCGATAATGTTCTTAGTAATCTGTTCTTATAACTCCAAAGCACCCAATAATTTATGTATTATTCTGCAAATTCTATATTTTTACTTCTTTCTGCTTGATTAGTATAGCCTGGTACTAGTTACTTTTGTCTTGAGTGGCTAGGGAAGGTAAAGAGTAAGCAAATCTACAATCATATATACAACCTGGTAGCAGCAAGAATTTGAGTGAATACAACAAGGAAGATTGCCCAACCAAATGCCAAGAGTTCTTGCCTGTTATTGAAATTACATAGACACCTAAATGGTAAGGTCAGTTGGTGGGTCCTGGGATTTAGTTTAGTTACTACTTGTTGGAGTTGTTAACTCCTTGAGTGGGAGTGTAATGATGATACTACGAATAATAGTCATTAATAAAAACAGCTCACATTTATATAGGGCTTTAAAGAGCTATATAAAATATACAGAACTTTTGTAAAAGTATAAGAATAGGAGTTATCTCCTGAAATGTTTCTTGAAAATATTGCATGGGAGTCATTGTGTACAGCCATAGGTTAGAGAACTTTTCAACTAAGAAAAATAATGAAAGTACTGTAGAGACTATGATTTAATGTCCCTGTGATCATTTGTTTATGTATACCCATGAGTGGCTAGTGTTTTACTTAGAGGAACATTGGCAGAGACTTTAAAGATCATTTAGTCTAATCCTTTTAATTAAAAATTAGATGTTGGTTATTCAAAGTCACATGATCATGCTTAACTATTTGTAACAGTACTACTGATAAAGTCCCTAAATTTTATTAATCTTTGCCTCCCCAACAATGCATTGTAATGGACCTTGGATATAGTGGTCACTTATAAAATATTTGTGGAATGATGAGTAAACAAAGCTCCTTCTGTACACACCAGACACCCAGGCCTTTGGAGCTCTTTTAGAAAGGTGGTGAAAACCTATCAGCTACTCATAGAGATCCCATGGATTGTACTCAGTAAATTTGTAAAACAGAACATAAGACAGTTTGTTAAGGATAACAGCCAATGTTGGTTACTGTGGATTCTCACCCATTTAAAAACCATGCTGGAGATTCAGTAATATATTAAAAATAATGTTTCCTTGTGTCATCTTAAATATAGTGTCTTATTTTCACCATAGTTTCTATAGAAACATATAGTCAGTGGGGACCCAGTGAGGCAATGAGGTTAAAGTGTAAAATACCACCCTAATTCAAATGATCTTACTTTATTTCATTTTATCGGGTGGTCAAGTTATAGTATCCCTTCGATATATCAATATAGCCATATGTATATATGTCAGTATTATATACAGACATACAGAACACCTAATTATATTTCAACAAATCCTGTAGCAATTGGGACAAGGTTGTAAAGGGTTCTAAATGCTATGCAGAAGACTTTCTATTTGATCCTGTCACTAAAAGGGAGCCATTGGTGTTTATTGAGATTGGGAGCGATGTGGCCAGACTTGAAATTTTGGAAAGTCCCTTTGGAAGCTCTCTAGAGTGGTGTATTAGAGTGGGGAGACACTTTTGAGGCAGGGAGACCAAGTAGGAGGCTATTGCAAATAATACATTTGAGAGATGCTGAGGGCTTGAACTAGTATGATGGCTGTGTGAGCTGAGAGGAGACAGGTGTGAGAGTGTGCAAAACAACGCACCTCAGACTCAAGCCTGCATTCAACTATTTATGTTTTCACTTGTCGGGTCACACTTCAAATAAATACATTTTCACTCGACCAATAGCCTCTCCTTTTGTGCTGATATGTTTACAACACCCTTGGCTGACCTCTAACCTCTCAGAATCAGTTCATGGATCACTTCAGTGAGGCTCCTAAATAATCCTTGAGGAATTTTAATAACTCTCCCCCTTGTAGCTGCTCCCATATTAGTGAGGTACTGAGAGGACAGTTTTCTATTGGGTAGATACCATCTGTGTTCATGTTCCCTTTTCAGTTCTTCTGAATCCCAAGCTCCTTTCTGACAGTAATACTGCAAACCTAATCACTGAAATTAAACATTAAAAATTTTGAACAGGATAGGCTGTCACAGTCTTGCAGTATTTGACTAGAATTAGCTAGTTGGTATAATGGATAGAGTATTGGATCTTGAGCCAGAAAGACCTGAATTCAAATGTGATTTCAGACACTTGTTAGCTGTGTGTTCCTAGGCAAGTCACTTAATTGTTGTCTGTCTCAGTTTACTGAGTTTCCTCAGTAGCAAAATGGGGATGGAAATAATACTTTTCCTAGGGTTGTGGTGAGGATACCATGAGTTAATATTTGTGAAGTGCTTTGTAAACCTTCAAGTGCTTATTAGATACAGAGAGCCCTCTTTCCAGGATGACTTTGATTCATTGGTCAAAATTGGCTAGGGCTAGTCATTTACCCATTTCAAAATTCACCTATTATCCATCTCACATCCCTCTAAATTTTCCACAAGTATTGCATGAGAAACTTTTTCAGATGTTGAGCTGAAATCTTTGTCTGTGGCATTTCTCTGATCTACCAGTCTAGTAACCTTGTCAAAAAGGAAACTATTTTAACATGTATTGTTCTCAATGAACCCCTGCTGATAATCACTTTCCTTTCTAAGTGCTCACAAATCATCCTTTGAGCAATCTATTTTAGGATTTTATAAGGAATCAAAATCAAATTCGCTGACCTATAGTTCGAAGAATCTCCCTGCTTTCCCAATTTTGAAAACTCTAATAATATTTACTTATATCTAGTAGAACCTCTCCCGTTTCTATGATTCATTCCTCAAGGATCACCAACAAGCATTCAACCATTGCATCTGCTTTTAACTTATGAAAGGGTCTCCAGTAGTATGAATTAGTATGGTGGAGTAGATAGTGATCTGGGTTCAAGTCCTTTGTCTGACAAATTGACTGGGCAAATCACTTAACCAACTGGTGCCCCTGGCAACTATGTCTAAGACACAGTTGCTGCTCAGCATTGGTAGAACGAGTTTCTTCACTCTGAATTCTCCACACCAATGAAGTCTGAGGTCCAGACAAAAAGGAAAAAAAAGTCCCCAGATCTCTGACAAGAGACTAGAGATGGACTCAGGTGATGAGTTCAAGAATGCCCATCTGCTAACTTTGTGGCTTAAATTCATTAGAGTGCTTCAGTCTTTTCTGCCGCACTCTGTCTGTCTGTCTTTCTTTCTCTTCCTCTCTCCCTCCTTCCTTCAAGAATAATCAATTTTCCATTTATAGTATAGGGAAAAGCTTAATAACATTAGCCTAGTTCTGGCTTTAGGTATTTTCATCTGATGCCTGCAGGCAACCTCAGATTTGGCAAGTAGCTGATGTTTTTGTTAGGTCTTCTAGCTGCAACTGTTACTGGTCTCATAGTTAAGCTGCCCAATTTCTTTGATTTTTAGAGTAGTTTAGACAAGACACAGGGCTGGCCCCTATGGAATTTACAATTGAACATTTAATATGAAAAATCCACAAAATATTAAACCATTAAAATATTTAAAAATATTAAAAAGTTGTAGACTAGTGTATAAAAAAGCCTACTTGGGAGGATCAGGGAAAGTTCTTCATGAAAAAGGTTGAATATGAGATAAAATATGATTTCAACAACTGGGAGACTAGGGGGAAAAGTAGGGACTGCAGGTACATTCCACCAGACTAGCATAGGCATGGAGAAGAAAAGCACAGGGGAAGTGAGTAAATATTATGAGTAAATATTAATTGGGCAGTAGGTGCAAGGGAGAAATATGAAATAAGCCTGAAAAGGTAGGATGGCACCAGATTGTAGAGGGCCTTGAATTTCAAACTGAGTTTGAATGTATTCAGAAGAGAATGAGGAACCATTGAAGGCTTTGAATGGAAGAATAACACAATGAAGTCTGTTCACAAAGATTAGTGTTATGAAAGCCTCATGGAGGATGGATTAAAGGGAGAAGAGAGTAGGAGCAAAAAGACCAGCTAAAAGGCTTTCGCAATAGTCACATAGGTGGTCATGAGGATCCTTACTAGGGTGATGACAGTGGAATAGAACAGAGAAGAGAGTAAAGGACAGAACTTTTAAGAATATTTACTTTAATGGGGTAGGAGAAAGGACATACATTGAAATGTTTTATAGTAGAGATGTTGCCTTGGATGCTCTTGGAATGTATGATTTGGACATAAAGGTTAGAGTCACTATTATCATAATTGCTTTTGTAAAAAATTGCTTAAATTTTATTTCAAAATTAACACCAAATAAAAATATGATTTTGATTATTTTTGCTATTAATGTGGTTAATCATGCTTAACTATTTCCCAATATTGAAACAGTCTCATATTCCTGCCATAAATTCAGAAGTTATGGCATGTATTAAGTTTGTTACTGCAGCTTCTATACTAATAGTTTATTTGATACTAATATTAATTATGAACAGTGGTCTATAATTTTCTTTGTTTTGTCTCTCCCTGTTTTAAGTATCAAGCCCATATCTATATCACAGAAGTAGTTTGGAAGGATCTTTTTTTTTTCTCTCCTATTCTTGTAAACAGTTGACATAACATTAGGATTAATTGTATTTTGAAGATTTGACAGAATTCACTTTTAAATCCTCCAAGTCCTGGGATTTCTTTTTCAGAATTCGTTTATGATATTTTCATTTCTTAACTAAAATTCACTAGTTTAAATTCTCCATTTCTTATTTTGTTAATTTGGGCATTTTATATTTTTGTGAATATTTATCTGTTTCATCCAAGTTATCAGTTTTGTTGGTATACAACTGTACAAAATTGTTTCTGATAGTTTCCTTTATTTCTTCTTAAATTACGAATTATTCTTTTTCATTTTTTGATACTGATGATTTCATATTTTTCTGTTTTTAAATCAGAACTGATCATTTCATTTTAAATTAGTCCCTCCTTAAAAAAAAGTCCTAATTTCAATAATTCCATTCAGTAATTGTCAGAGGTCTATTATGTTTAACTCTTCTAAAATTGTATTCAGGTCATTAACTTTGTTCTTGCTTGTCTTTTTGTTACATTTTTCGAAGTTAGAAAGGGGTACAATAAGGTTCTCCATTATTAGAGTTTTACTATATATTTCTCCTTATAATTTCATTAACTTTCCTTTAAGTGTTTTGATGCTATGCCATTTGGTTCATATATATTAAGTATTGATATTGATTCATTATCTATGATGCTTTTAAGCACTATGCAGTTTCCCTGTTTCTTTTAATCATGTCTATTTTTACTCTTGTTTTATCTGAGATCATGATTGCTACTCCTGGTCTTTTGAGTTCATCTGATACATAATAGATTTTGCTCTAGCCCATATTTTATCTCTATGTGAATTTTTGTGTTTTGAGTGTATTTCTTTTAAACAACATATTGTGAGATTCTGCTTTTTTATCCATGTTTCTGTCTTTTTCTATTGTATGGGTTCATTCATTCCACATTCACAATTATGATTGTTAATTGCATATTTCCCTCCTTCATGTTGTCTTGTACTTTTCTTTGCCCTCAGTTTCCCCTTTACAAAGAAGAAGGTGGTTAAAAAAAAGGAGAGTACTTAACACTCACAATCCAGAACTGAAGTAGTCTGTTTCCACTTGGGTAACCAGCCACTCTGATAACAGGTTCTTACTCCTTCTTTTCTTTCCTTCTAATCTCCCCACTTCATGATCCATCCTCAAATGTTGAAATTTGTTTTGCTTTTGGTTTATTCCTCACCAATCCTCCCTCCCATCTTAATTCTAGCCCCTTTCTCCTCTCCCTGTCCTTGGCAATATCTCTGATGAGTTTAAAATATTCCCATACTAAACTCTGTGTATATATTTCAGTGTGTGTGTGTTCCAGCTCCCTTTGTCTAGTCTAGATAAAAGAGAGGTACATTTGATTCCTGTTTCCCCCATTCATTCCTCCTCATCTCACATACCTCAATTTTGTGGGATAATTTCTTCTCCTTTCTTCCTCCTTTCCTCTCTAGTATATTCCCTTTTCTTTTTTCTCTTAAGAACATCAAAACCAAACCAAACTATTTTTGTCTTATGATCTCCCTCTATGATGCTTGAAGACATTGGGGTTCAGAAAGGACACTTGTTTCCTTTCTCCTATTAGAATGTAAGCACTTCAAATGTTTTTACACTCCAGTATTCTCTTGATTTGTGTTTGTATTTCAAAACTCCTACTTAGGTTCTGTTTTTCATCAGAAATGCTTGAAAATCTTGTATTCCCCCCCCCCTTTTTTTAAAATAAAGTCCTTTGTTAAATGTCCATTTCTCCCAGCCTTCCCTAGGATTATACTCTACTTTGCAGTGTATATTATTTGGTACTGAGTCACTTACTAGCTCTGTGACCCTGGGCAAGTCACTTTACTCTGTTTGCCTCAGTTTCCTCATCTATAAAATTAGCTGGAAAAGGAAATTGCACAACACTCCCGTATCTTTGCCAAGAAAACCTCAGGGTGACAAACAACAATGATTACTTGGTACAAGAGTATATTACCGAGTTATTCTTTGTAATAAGCCTTTATCGTTTGCTTTTTCGGAATATCATATCCCAAGATCTCCTCTTCATTACAGTGGTAGCTGCCAAATTTTGTGTGATCCTGACTGTAGTTCTTTGCTATTTGAATGCTACTTTTTTTTGGTGGGAGAGGGGACTTCTTGCAATTTTTTTTTGATGACCTGGAAGTTTCAATTTGTGGCCCTGACATTTTTGAGAATTTAAATTTTGAGTTTTTTGAGAATTTAAATTTTGGGTTTTCTTTCAGGAGGTGACCAAGTGATTCTTTCTATTTTTACTTTGTCCTCAGGTTCTAATAGACCTGGGCAGATTTTTTTATTTCTTGAAATATAAAAAATACATAAGAAATAATAAATTCAATAAATACAATAAATACTTCTTGGATTGGATTTGATTGCAAATCTTTCCTTCTTAGCTTTTATTTCATTTATACTCTTTTGCTTAATTTCCCCGCCCCTCCCCCTCCCCCCTAGGTACTCATGTAGTCTTTGTGGTCCATTGTTTTCTTTTCTGAGATTCTGCTAGTAGTTGTGATATTAATCTTAATTTTCTGGATTTTACTTATGTATGATTCACACCCCACAATATTTCTTATAGTGTTCAGTATTTTCTTTTTTTACTTATATTTTTTGCCTTGGTTCTTGATTTGAGATTTAATGCCTAGGTTAGGCTCTATTCCCTCCAGTGCTCTTGTATGGAGTTCTCAGGCCCAATTTGGTCTTGACCACACCTTCCTGAGTCCTTACTGTTGGCTTCTACTTCCCTTGGGTGGGTCTGTGCTCAGAGTGCTAACAGGCCTCAGGGTTACCCCTCAGAGAGGTCTCTGGTTGACTGTTCCTGATCAGGGTGTTCTTCGCCCTCTGAGGTTACCTTGGTAAGGCTGCTTCTTTAGTCTCCTGGGGATCTCCTGGTTAGAGTGTTGTCTCTTTTGTTCCTCCTGGGGCCCTCCTGGTCAGGATGGATCATTTCAAAGTAGCAGTGCTGTTCACCCATCATGTCTTGCAGCTACTGCGCTACTCCCAGAGATGAATGACACATTTGGGAACTAGAGGAATTCTGTTTTTGGTTGTGAAACCATTATATTTTTTGAGGTATCAGCAACTGTCATGCTTGATGGAGACCAAGTGGTTTCCACTAGTAGATACATTGTCCCAATGGACCCAGTCACCCATTTCTAGGGCCAAATTTTGATATCACTTGACCATAAAGCATCACCCAAGAAATTACTGAATAGCTTTTCATTCAATTAACAAAGACAGAAAATTCCCTTCCATTTTTGTTCTCTCTCTCTCTCTCTCTCTCTCTGCTCCCCTCCCCCCCCCACCTCCTCTGTATTTGTATACCCAGGACTTCATTTGAAGCCACAGATACAGTAGACAGCAAAACATTTTGGGCATGCCAGTTCAAACTAAGGACAGTAGAATAAAATAGCTTTTTTCTTTTAATGTGTTGTTAAATTTCAGTCATTTTCAGGTTTAGAAAACTCTCCAATGCCTATGCCTATATTCCCTTAATTTATGGGTTTCTATCTACTGGTTCTAATTCTTCTGGTAGATGTACGGACAGAGGCTACTAACACCTTAGACTAGAAGGTTCTTGGACTATGAGCTCTAGAAGGCAGTAGGAAGCAGAGTTGTGCCCTTTTAAAGTACTGCGATCACCATTCATACAGGAAGTCTGTCCTCATGGAGGTTAGCACCCTCCTTTAATTTCTGGGAAAGTTCCCTCTTTTGGGGCCACTACAGTGTGCACTGTCCGTTAAAATAGGGCCAGATCCCTTTGTTGGACCTAGATTCATTTAATTTGCTGATTTTAGATGACTGCAAAGGCATTTGAATTCCCCTTAGGTCAATTTAATGTGACTTGTACAATTGTCCCATTCAGGCATTCAGAATGGAAGCCTTACTTACCCTGGCTGTGGATTGAATTTATGCTTCATTCTTTGGCCATGTATTGCATTGCCTTTGACACCTGGTTGGTGTCTGCCCAGCTCAGAACGTTAATTTGGTGCTAGTAACAAGCTGGGTTTTCCATTTTCCCGTTGAGGGAAATTAGTAGGAGGAGAGGACCCAACCATGACTAGGCTCTTGGTCCTCAGTCTTTCTACAAGTCAGAATGAGTTCACCTTACCTGTCTATCTGTCTGCTTGAGGAATTGGGCTGTTTGCCTCCTTAGTTTTTATATTATTGAGAGGAGTAGCTGTAGGGCATTCTCTCCTGTTTTAGTTGCCTGTTTTTATGCTTGATGGGTTATGCTTCATGGATTCAATCATGGGATTTAACCTACAGGGTCCATGATTCTTGGGTGATTGGATTCCAGTCACCTGCATTACATCATGGATCTCTTCCTATTAATTATCCCACTCCAGAAGCATGAGGCCAATGGCCAGGGCTTGACCTAACTAAACCAATTCGTGTGGGTGGGAACTGGTTCTTTTTGCTTTGGCTTAAAAAATGTGTTTGTGGTTACAATTCTTGAATAATTTCTCTAGTTCATTGACACCTTCCAAGGCCTAGAAGTTATTTTGTTAGGTGGGAGGAGCTTTACCTTCTTAGTAGTTCTTAGAAGCTCCCAGGAATAGGAAAGCTAATCCTTTTGTACTCCCTGAGGGAGGCTTTTCTTTATCAGCTGGACTCCAGGGGCTTAAAATAACCCTGTAAAGCATCTAACTGAATTATTATACAGTGTTCTGATCTAATTCCTGGCCTCTTACAAGGAATTAGTCATAGCAAGAACAAGGTGCATGTATTTGTCTAATGGAAAGAGGATGGAAAGGAGGATAGGGTGGCTAATGATACTCAGAGGTTTTGAGAGGCAGCTAGGGAGCAGTGGAGGCAGGGAGCCCTGAGTTCAAATCCATCCTCAGGTACTAGCTGTATGGTACTAATCAAATCACTTGACCTCAATCTGCATCACCTTCATTATCTGTAAGATGGGGATGATAATACTAATACCACCTCACAGGGTGGTTCTGAGTATCAAATGAGTTAATATTGTAAAGTGCTTTGCAAACCTTAAAAAAAAAAACAACTATGTAAATGCTAGCTATTATTTTGAGGACTTGAGGAGGGGAAAGTTTAGAATTCATTTTGGATATTTCCAAGTTTCTCAATGACGGAGAAGCCTAGAACATTCCTGGTATGCCTTGAGGTTGAAGCTGCTGTCCTGAAGAGGAAGGATGAAGTTTGGAACAGTAAAGATAATTTCCCAGCACTTGTTAAAATATTTGTTGGATTGAATTATCTATCTTTAATCCACAGGAAATCTACGGGGGACAAAAGTCAGAATTAGTTTTTTTTTTTTGTTGTTGTTGTTGTTGGTGTTGGTGTTCACAGATGACCTTCTTACAAAATCCAGTGGCTTTTTTCAGTCTTCATCCTTTCTGAGGTCTCTGAAGCATTTGCAACATTGACCTCTCTCTTCCTCTTTCCCACAGTCACTTAGTTACCAAGTCCTGTTAATTCTAGGTTAAACATCATAAAATTACAGAATGCTAGCACAGAAAGAGAAATTGGAGATCATCTATTTTAATTCCTCATTTTACAGATAAGGAAACTGAGATCCAGAGAAAGGGAAGGACTTGCCCACAATCACGAAGTTTTAAGTGGCAGTCAGGATTAGAACTCAGGTCTTTTGGCTTCCAGTTCAATGTTTTTTCACTCATAGCTCTCCTCTCCTTTCTGTTCCTGTGGCTACCATTATAATGTATAAGATCATAGGAGGACAGATAGGTGGCTCAGTGAAAAGTGAGCTGGGTCCGGAGCCAGGAAGACTCATCTTTCTGAGTTCAAATTGGACATCAGACACTTACTAGTTGTGTAACACCGGGCAAGTTGCTTAACCATGTTTGCCTCTGTTTCCTCATCTGTAAAATGGGACACTAGAGAAGGAAATAGCAAACCACCCCCGTATCTTTGCCAAGAAAATCCCAAAAGGGGTCACAAAGAACAAAGCAGCAATCCAAAATGGATTATACACAATTTGTTGAACATATCTATACTTTTCAACCTTGGCTTTTTTCTTCATTCTATTTCCTTTGCCTGGAATATCCTTCCTGTCATCCTTCCCAATTGAAATACTATCCATTCTTCAAGGCCCAAGCCCAAATGCCACTTTCTTCATGAAGTCTTCCTGTCTCCTCTACTACCACCTCTCATTTATCTCTTTTCTCTAACTTTTCATGGTATTCTGTGCTATTTTACATTTTTATTATATTTACTCTCCCTACTAGACTTTCGGTTCCTTGAGGGCAGTAACCCTGTTTTATTAGACTATATGTCTTCTGCATCATACCTTGTATATTGTACATTTAAGAATTATTATATGAATGCATGAATTAAATATGCTATAGTATATAATTTTAGTAACATGCCACTATCTCTACCAGCCTGGAGAAGAACAGATTCAATCATTTATACAAATCTATTTTGGGGTTTTTTTAAACATTTTCCTTCTCTATTACTAAATCATTTTGAAACATAATTTCCCCCCAAACATTTAAATGCTGCCTTTCCAAAGTTTTGTTCTAGTAAAACCTTTCATTTTGGCTGATGAAAGAAATCCTTATGAATTGTATCAATCTCGCAGAGCACCAAGCCAAGGAATCATTTCATGTTAAAATTATTATTTTTTAAAGGTTACAAAACTTATTTCTTTTAGATATGGACATTTTTGGGCAACTCACTGTAGAGCCTTAGAAGAGTGTTGTTAGGTTATACTTTTGAGTCCCAAGTCATCTGCATCTGATTTTAGCACAGTCAACTACACAGAGTTTCCTTTTTAAATGGAAAAATAGATTTTCATTTGATTGCATTTTACATTATTGGTGCCAAAGCTTTTCCAATGGCCCATCTACAATGTTGCCCATCAAGTCTAAAAACTGTAGAATTTAGAGGATGGCATGAACAGAGAGCTCATGATTTACAGCAAGAAAAAAAAAAAGCCTTTCTTTTTTTCGGAATTTATTTATTGATTTTTATCAGGGAGAATTTTTTGTTTTTCTCTTCTCTCTGATAGTTTCAAAGTCAGGCTAATCATGTTATTTTCTGCCACGTCTTTAGTGTTGATGAATTTCAAGACACTTACAATTCATACTTTAGGTAGGGGGTTGGACCAAATGACCTTTAAGGGCCCTTCTAACTCCAATTTTATCATTCTATGAATTGTTTACCTGAAAATGTTTGACCCCTGCTAGGCATAATATATTTTTTTAATGTCTTCACTTCATTACAAGCCCTGCATAAGCTAAAAAAAACTCTTAGTACTACAAATGTGTTATTTTCTTGAATGCTGCTTTTTCTTTGTCTGCTAACCCTTCCTCTTACATTTCAAGAAATAGTTACTGATTCATTATTATCATTGACATTTCCTCTGCTTTCATTTGTTTCTCTACCACTGACTGTTTCCTCAATTTCATTATTATCAAACAGCCCTTCTGTGATAGACTGCTGTTCCTCATCTTCATATTGATTAATTTCATTTTCACATGCATCATTCTGATTTTCAACATCTTCAGTACAGTCTTCAGAAGATGAGTCATTTGCAAAAGACAGATTTTCATTACTAGAGTCATCTTCAGAGTCAGGATGTGATGGTCTGTTCGCAGGGATATTGTTTGCTCCTCTGTGTCTTTCATTATCTCTTGGAAGGGATGTGCCTGATGTACTAGCTTGGTCATTATCCAAGTAATTAAAATCAAATGTACTTATTTTGTAGATTAAACAAGAACATTTTTTATTATGATTGTTTGCCTTTGAAGCTTTAGGAATATTTTAGGGAAGATGTTACCATTAATGTTATTTTCTACTTCAATATTTGCTCTGAAATACTATAATTTGGAGGGGGGTGTTGCATAAAACAGGATACGCACTAAAGCATCACATCTTGGTTTTGCGAAAATACAAAGTCTTTCCGTGTTTTCCTTTTTCTGAAGATACAAAATATATTTCAAGTGATTATTGTTACTGCAATGAGCAGTGTTAGTAATCAAGTGTGCTGCCTTCCATTGTTAGTTGTCTTTTCTTGTAAATGTATCCAGAAGCAGGAAAAGGGATTTGTGTATCCTAGGCAAGGTTTGAGAATCATGCCCTCCTGCCTTTGAAAATCACTTTCACTTGGTGTTATTGCTCACTAGAGGTTTTAAGCCTTTCTTGTAACACACTTGACTTGATATATTGCTAAATAAATACCTACATGCCATAGAGAGGGGAATTTTCTCCTAATTGGTCTCCATGACTCAAGTATCCCTCCTATCCAATCTTTCCTTGACATAAGCTAAATTTTCAATGCACAAATCTGACCATTTCATGCTTTGGCTTATAAAGCTCCTGTGGCTTCTTCTGCCCTCCAGGACAGAGACTTTTACACTGGGGTTCACAGGGGTCCATGGATAGATTTCAAAGTGTGTGCATGAACTTGGATAGGAAATATTACATCTTTATTTCAATATAATTGGTTTCCTTTGTAATCTTGCTTTATTTTTTGCATTTAAAAACATCATTCTGAGAAGGCATCTGTAGGTTTTATCAGCCTGCCAGAGGGGTTCACGACACAAAAAGGGTGAAGAACCCCTGTTCTGGGACCAAGTAAAAACTATGTTTACCACAATCGGACTGCAGACTCTCATTCCAGATTTGTCACACATTATTCCCCTTCACTCACTCATTGGTCCAGTCAAACTGTCAGTTGAACAACATTTATTAAGCACCTATTATGTGCCAGAAACTGTGATAAGTGCCAGGGATACAAAGAAAGGCAAAAAACTTCCCCACTGGCAAGGTGCTCACATTCTAATGATTGTCACTGGCTTACTGGCTATTTTTCTCATGAAATTGCATCTCCGTGTTTCTCCAGAAGCTATTCCCCATACCTGAATACTTTCTCTCCTTACTTCTGCCTCTGAGAATTGCTCATATCTTTGACTCAAGTGATACCTCCTATGTCTGATCTGTCAGTCTTCTAGGTTCTTCCTGGTCTTCTACAAAAATCATCTTTTATTTACTTTGTATAAATTTTATCTTTGCTTATATGTTACTCCAACTCCTTCCACTGGTTAGAGCATAAACTCCTCATGAACAGAGATTGTTTTTTTATTTCTGTCTTTATATGCCCAACACCCCACATAATGCCAGGCATATTGTGGATGCTTTATAAATGTTTGTCAACTGATTAACTTAAAATATGTGAATTTATAAAAAAAATAATAGTTTTAAAAATTCCATTATTGTACCTTGCTGAGTTTTGTATTCTAAGGGGCATCCTTCCTATTCTCCCTACCCCTAGTACTGGACTCCTATTTCTCAGAGAGTAGGGATTATATATTTTACTTCTTTGCATGTGCATTAGCTGATAGTCATTAAACACTGGTTGATTCATTCTATATTGAAATCTGTAACTAGATAGTTAAGGGAAGCAAAAAAGGGCATTTTTTTCTTAGATTCATTAAAAAATGATTCACTATTTTCCAAGTGTTGTTTCAGTAAGGTTGTGTTATTAGAATCTTTTCTCTTTGAATTCATCTTTTCTGTTTGAATTTACTTATGCTTAGCATAGTGTCTGACATATAGTAGGTGCTCAATAAATGTTTATTGATTGAAATTGACTGATCAGTCTTTATTTCATAGCTCTTTTCAATATTGTGACTCTCTTTGGGCATATTGATTCATTCTGATTATTCCTTCTTAGTCACTGTATTTTTTTAATTAAAATTTATTTTCTAAAATAAATCCTGCCCCACCCAGGCTCTGTGATATTTTATTGGGCATAATTTTATTTCTCAAAGAAAAAAAAATTTCTCTATAGAATTATTGCCATTTTGCTATTTCTTTTTTTAGATTTTATTTGGACAGGTGGGTGGGAGAAATGAGGAGATTTTCTGGGATGATGTGTGTGGTAATATCTATAATTACAACTGAATTTAGAAGGATAAGAAAGAGAGCCTGGTCCTACTCAGGGTTATGTGATTTAAAAAAGAATATCAAATGATCTTAACCTGCCCTCTCCAGCTCCCAACTCTGAAAAAAAAAATCACCATAGATGTCATTTTAAAAACTCATTTAAAAATGGAACCACTGATGATGGGATCTGTGTCAGTCCTTCTCTTGTATGGCCTCCCAGGAAAGCCATCCACAATTCAAGTTACTCTGCGGATGAGTCTTCACTTAAAACCATAGCTTATGAACACTCACTGATGTGTTTACTTTTACCTGTCAGCCAAAGGACACATTAGTTCAGAACAAGTGACACATAATGAAGCAGTATAACAAATAAAATGGCAAAAAGAGATTTCTCCATGCAAACATATTGTCTGCTTTCCCATGGGTAACTACACTTCCATTAGGTGAGGATACATACACAGACATTTCATGGGAACAGGGAACATCAATGGAGGGTAAACGTAAATGGGAAATATTTAGCCATGTTATATGTGTGGCCAGGGAAACTCATAGCTCTAAATCTGCAAGGATTATGATTTTGTCTTTTGGTATCATTATTGGTCTCTGTCAATCTTTGCTGGGTGCTGTTTCTACTGTTCCCAAAGCTCATTGTCTCTATTGGGTGTGTAGTTTCAATCTCCGCCCGTTTCTATTGGTTGTCTTTGGCTATCAGGCTGCTTTTCGCTGTCTTTTGGACTTCTGCTCTTCGGGGATATCTAATGTCTGTGTTCTTCTGTTCATTAAGGCATGGTGGTCACAAAGGCCATCCCTGACAAAGGCAGACTGAGCAGTTTTAGTTCATAGCCTTTGAGCTGTGGGATACCACTTAGCTAGAAGAAGTCCACAATAGCTAACCAGAGTGTTCTAGTTTAAGATTATGTATTCTTTTGACTGATTATGGCTCATGCTGATCAGAAGTTCTAGACGACTCTCTTATAGGGTTAGAAAATGTCTTATGACTCCCATTTAATCCCTGATCAGGATCTTCTGCACCCTGTGTGAAGTGGCCAGACTTTGTTTCTCAAATCCTTGTTGATTAGTAGGGAAATGAAGTTGAACAGGAACAGAAGTTGAGAAAAGATTCAAGATCATTGCCCTCTGTCTTCCTGGCCCACGCCACCAATGGAAAACCCAGATGTAAAACCTTAATGTCTGTCTTGCCTTTTGTTTAAAGTGAATACCATAATATTTGCACTAGCTACCTTAGGGCTGTTTTTATTTATTAGGAAAGTACTTTGTAAACCTCAAAGTGACACATGAATTTGAGTTATATTTCAATTTTATTGGTAAATTTTCTGTGGCATTGGAATCTAGTTGGAAAACATTTTGTTTGAGGCATGTGGAGAAAACTGCAATACAGAAGCAAAATATTTATGCTCTATCCCTATTTGGTTTAGATTTGTCAATTTTTTTATATAGCTGCATCTTGCATAAAAACTGTCTAAAGGATGTCCTGAGTGTTCAGATTGTAATCACAGAATCAAAATTTTAATAATATATCATGAAAAAGTAAGATATAGTGGTAAAAGAGAAAAGAAATGTTTTCAGCTAAGACAACATGGCACAAAGGAAACTGTTCTCTGGACTCAGGTAATTTGGGCTCACATCCTATCTCTGATGTTTACTAATTGCATGTCTTTGGGAAAGTCACTTAGCTTTCTTAGTCCTGTTGCCTTGTCTATAAAATTAAGGTAAGACTAAATGGCTTCTGAGGTCCCTTCCAGTTGTAGATATAAGATGCTATGATATTGGAACACAAGATTTGAGAGATCTAGCAATAGGCTACTTTGGCCTATTGAGGAAGTTGTATAGAGATTTGTCACCCCCACCTTGGCAATATTTTTTGACTGAAAAATTAATATTTAAAAATTAATTGATGCTATTTGTTTTTACAACACATTTGTTTCCAGATAACCCCCCATCCCTCACTTAATGAGTCTTCTCTAGTAACAAAGGTTTAAAAAAAGAAAAAAAAAGAGCAACTTGTTCAGCCAAACAAATCAACCTACAGACTATGTTTGACAGTGTGTGCAATATTCCATACCCACGTTCTTCTACCTCTGCAATGAAGAGAAAGAGGATCCTGTGGTTCTATGAAGTCTTTCTTTCCTTATGTTAAGGATTCTTTTTTCCTTCTCTCCCCTCCCTTCTTCCCTTTCCTTTTCTTCCCCTTCCCTCCCTCCCTTCTCCTCTTCTCTTTCCTCATTTCTACTTTTTTTGTTTGTTTCTCACATCATGGAATAGAAATCTTCTGCAGAAATCTTTCAGAAAAACTTTAAATTAAAGCACTTGTTCATCTTCCACAAAGCATTAAATTATTTAAGTTTTAGGTTACACCAACAAATTGTTCCTCCAAAATCTGCCTTCTCTTCAGGAATAGGTTTTTCTGTTACCGAATTTTTCAGGGCATGGCCCCCTTCTTCCAACCAGATTTCCTGAAGTCACAGACATTTTATTATTTCCTTTAGTCCATCATGACTTTGCATTTCAAACCCTGTAATATTGTTATCACTTGATCCTCAACGCTTCCTTTCTGTGACCTCCATTGCTTATCACACTTGACTTATTTCCTTGAGTTTGACCCAGAATGGCTCACGCTGCAGAAGGACGATCCTCTTTGAAGATGTCCCCATCAAGGGGTTTTTCCTCCATCAGTTAAATGACATTTAATTGCCAATCTTATTTTAAAATATTTTTTATGGAAACTCAGGAGAGTGTGCTTATCTCTTAAGGAATTTCAAGTGACTTACTGGTGGGCTAGTGAGCCTTTTCCCTGTACGAAGGCTGAGGTAGTTATTATTTTGGGGGGGGTGGTCTTCCAGGGGAAGGTAAAAAAGGGAGATTGCTTTTGATGGCTCTTTTCAGGACCTTTGTAGTTTGTTTAACTGAATACAGTATTCATACTCTTCCCGACCCTCTAGCCAGGTAGAGACATCTTTGTCCTTTAAACCAAGACAAAGGGTCACTCCATTTTTTGATATCTTTCTCCCCTGAAGCATATGTTTCAGAACCTTCAATAACATTTTTTTCTATATTGTCTCTCAGGGTTTTAGCAGGTAACAAAAACATGGAATAGGGTTCCTTTTCTTCCTTTACCCAAGGGCACATTTCAAAGTCTATCCGGAACCAAAAAGTAGTACTATCTCTGATGTCCTGACAGAGCCAGTTTGATTTTAAATTGCCTTACTAATATCATTCAATTTCAGTTTCCTAGTATGCATACTGGTATAGAAGGAGGAAGAGAGAGTTTTAAAGGAAAAAACACATTCCAGAGGATTTCTGACATCACAGTATTCAACCACTGGGGTGAATTCAGTGTCACTGACACAACATTAGACAGTTAGATACACTTGAAATGCAGGGTTGCCAGGTGCATCTCCTAGTACCCTGAAGTGATTTTGAAGCCTCTGATATATTTGGGGCTCTCCCAGGTTTTTTGAAAAGCTAGGTTTGCTAGCCTAGGGAGCTCTCTGCTGATGGGCTGAAATTCAATACTTAAGTCCATTTTTAGGGTGGAAATAGCAATATGCCTGTGGAAATGTTTCACAAAAATAAATTTTTAGTTACTTAATATATGCAAGTTTTAGATGAATTCTTAGTTATTAGATCCATGATGGATTATTTAAGGAAGAGAAATTGGAGATGTCCCCTATACTTCAGTTAAGCAAATATTTATTGATTACCTACTATGTACAAATCACCAAATGAGGTGTTAGAACTACAAAGATGAAAAATGGCATAATTTCTGCCCTCAAGAAGTTAATACTTTAGTATGTTAATGACGCATATCTACAAGTAACTATAATACACATTTGAAAATGCATTAGAATATAGAAAGGGTCATGTAGTAAAGGAGAGAGGAATCATTTTTAGCTGAGGAGACTGGAAGAAAGCTTCATGGAGAAGACGACACCTGAGCTGGTCTTTGGAGATGACAGATATGTCATTGAAGTGGAGTAGGGATTCTGGTTCAAGAATGAGGGGGTGGTGGTGGCCCTATAAAAAGGCATTTTTAACATTGAGGAACATTGTGAGATCTGGCCAGAAATCCAGCACAATAGCCTTGAATGTTAGACTAAACAGTTGGTATTTGATCAGTTATAGAAACCCCAAAAGGTTTTTGAGCAGGGAAATTATGCAATCAGACTCAGACATTAGAAATATTGCTTTGGCAGCATATTGGCAGCATATTACTTTGAATAATATAGTGGAGAAAGGAAAGATCATGATCGGAGACCAGCTAGCTATAGCATTACAATGGTCTAGGCAAGAGGTGATGAGGGCCCGAGCTAGTGTTTCAACAATCCAGCTAGCAGCTTCTGTGGGGGTGTAAGATCCACCAACAACCAGCACCCAGAAAGCTGCCAACACAGGTCCTTTTGATCTGCTTTACTTAAGGAAAGCAACTTTAAGAGGTTAACAATCTTACTTCAATCCAGCATACACATAACATCCACCTAGTTCGGGGAAGAATCCAGCACCCTGAATTAAAGACCAAATACAATTCGTAGTTATCAACATCTGGGCGTACAGCCGGGGAGCTCATTAGAATGGCTGGCCCAGAGTCACACACCACTCCTGCTGTGGCTCAGAGCTCCGAGTGAGAATGCTAACCTCTGTGCTTATATATCCTGTTCAGGGCCCCCGAAGGGCCCTAACCTCACCCAGGCTGGGTGTGGAAAAGTTCCCCACCACCAATATCACATCAGATACAAATCAGTGGCTCCCAATTGTCTCAGTGCTGAGAAATACAAAAACATCCCACTTTATCTGCCCCATTCAAACAAAGGCCAGAATCATTAAAGGTCAACAGCAAAAAGATCCACCTTAATTACTATTACAGCTAGGATGGTGACAGTTTAAGTGTAAGTAGAGAGAAGAAAGTGAATATTAAGAAATTATAGAAGTTGGATTGATAGGACTTGGATTGAATATACTAGGTGAGTAGGAAGAAAATAAAAAATTATTGAGATTCCCAACCTGGGGCACCAAAAGGGCAGTAGCACTATCAATAAAACTGGAGACTTGAAGAAGTGAGCAGATTTTAGAGGTTCTAGAGAATGACAAGTTCAGATTTGGACTTACTGAGTTTGTGTTGTAGCTGGGACATCCAGATTGAGATATTGAGCAGGGAGTAGAAAAATATGGCAGCAGAGATCAGATATGAATTGAGAACTCTACATTTGAGACTCATCTAAATAGAGGTGATAATTGAAGACATGGCAAAGGATGATACTGATGAGGAAGAGAACATAAGGAGAGAAGAAAAGAGTGCCTAAGATAAAGCCTTGGGGAACACACATTTAGAGGTGAAGAAAACTAAGGAGTGGCCAGGGAGACAGGAAGAGACAAAATCAAGGGACCTAAGAAAAAGCGGTCAAAAGCTCATAGAGTACAAGTGCCAGGTTCTTCCATAAGTGGTCCCTTGCTGTCATAGCTCAAGATGGAACAATAGACTTGGTGGATGAGTTGGCCTAATCTACTTGAAAATTTGAATCTGATTTTCAGGAGAGTATGACGTGAATCTAGTACTCCCCAGAGTACAAGAGGCAGCACACAGAACACTTTTTTTTTTCTTTTCAGGGCTTTCTCTGGATCTCTAAGTCCATTCCAAATCCAGAATAGATATTAGAACATCACGTAGCATCAAGCTTCGATGAATTTCATTCAACATAGCCCAGACCTACCTTTGGTATATGATAAGATGCCTCAGAAACTGTCATGGTGTTTATAGACACATGTCAAGAGTGATTCACTGTGCCCAGTATGCATCCAGTTAGGTGTTGGGAGCTAGGTTAAGTGTGGTATAATGGAAAGAATGCTGGACTTGGAATTGTGAGAAACATTGAGATATATCTAGGTAATCCTAGCTTTGACTCTTACTGGTTATCCTAGGCAAATCACTTAACTTCTGAGCTTCCTTTTTAACCTAGAGATAACATGAATAGCTACCTTACTGGGCTATTGTTAGAATCAAATGAAATAAGGTATATGTGGAACTTGTGGCAAACTTTACAACTCTTCGTAAGTCTGTTACTGCTCTCGATATTGGGTGACCTTGGACACCACCCTTGATCTGTGTCCTCATCTGCAAACTAAATAACTTCTGAGGTCCCTTTGATATCTAGCACTTCATACTTCTGGGGCAGCTAGGTGGTACGGTGGATAGAACACCAGGCTTGGAGTCAGGAAGACTCATCTTCCTGAGTTCAAATCCAGCCTTAGACACTTACTAGCTAAGTGGGCAAGTCACCCTGGGCAAGTCACTTAACCATGTTTGCCTCAGTTTCCTCATCTGTAAAATGAGCTGCAGAAGGAAATGGCAAATCCCTCCACTAACCCTGACAAGAAAATCCCAATTCAGATCATGAAGACACAGTTGAAAAATGACTGAACTGAATAACACTTCATACTTCTAGCACTTTGTGATATCAATGGAAAGGATAAAAAACCCACACTATTGTTTGTAGCTTTATAAAAAGGAACTTGGAATTTTTCTATTATTTAGGATATTTAGTGTAACTCATTTTTTCTTTTTCAAAAGATTTGGGACTGGGGCACTTTCAGGTTAATTTGCAGTGAATCTAATTGCATGAAATAAACATCAGGAGCAGCAAGTAGATACTGGACCATTTTTGTTTGCAGAAAAATTGTGTACCTCGTTTCTAAGGAGCGGCCAGACAAATATAAATACATTGAGTGGAATGGTAAAAGAATAAATACAGGGACCTTCCTCTAAGGCTTGAGCAGGGATGCACCGGCCTGAAGGATGTGACAGGGATTGCTAAAGGCAGACACTCCTGCTGTCACTGTTTTAGAAATCGTCACTGTCAAAATGGAGCACATTCATTATTCAGGTACAAAACTATAATTAAGAACATTGGCCAAGAAAGGGGGAGGGGAATTGGATGGTTCAGGGAGTTGGGAGTAGGAGAGAGAGCATTTCTCTTCTAGGTCACTAGTTCAAACTTAGCCCGTATCGGTAATGACTGACAGTCATTAATATATGATGGCTGTTTGATGGCCTAGATGAGTAGGTGCCCATATCAGAAAAAGTCACCATTGTAATTGGCATTAATTGGCACTTTTGTTGGCAGCGTCAGCCGAGAGGCTGAAGATTGAATAGTCTATAGTGAGTGAATTATCCTCTCATCCTGAAAAGTGGGCCTCCCAGGGCAGAGATGAAGCACATTAGCAGGGCATTGTGGGAAATCTGATGCTGCTTCTGTGGCTTCAGCTGCTGCCCAAGCGACACCCGCTCTGCAAATAGAGGGCTTTAGTTTGTAGTGCTCTCCTAGCCTGGCACCTCTCTTGATGAGGACTGAATCCACTTAAAATAGAGCCTTACCAAAATGAACAATGGCCCCATGCAAAGCAAAGAGGTCCAAATGGAGAAGATAATGAATGGTACCTCCAGGGCATCATCCTTTCCTAGTTTGTTTCCTGCTAAACCACATTTAGCTTGAGAGCTGGGCAGCTTCCTGTGTGATCTGCAACAAGGATTGATTTTAGCTGATGTTAAAAAAATACATAATTTTGGAAACGAAAAAGTAAAATAAAAGCATAATGGTTTGTAGTAAAATACTATCACATGCTGCCACCATGTTGACTCCTTATAGCAGAAAATTAAAGGTCTGCTCTAATCGGTTTTTGCTCTCCATTGATTTAAGGACCTACTTGCATTATAATTTAGAGTCAACTTTTCATCTCTGCATAGTTTCATGATTTGCAAGCTGTTTCTGGCAGCTATCTCCACCATATCAATGAAAATTTCTTCTTATGCACCTCACTTTTTGGCCCAACTCCCTCATAATTAGCTTCTAGGTCAAAGTAACAACTATTTAGGATTGAATTTCTGTGGACAATCAACTCCTAAAAGGACGTTTCACAGTAGTGGTATCATTTCTTAGCTTTTTGCAAGCATCTTACTTTAAAGCTGAAATATAGTGTGGGGGAAATGTGCTTTTTAAAATAAGTCAGAAACATTTTAGAACTGATATACTTGTTTTCTTTAATTTCTTCACTTCATTTCTGATTCAGTTTTCAAAGGCAGATTGATAAAGGCAGGTCACATTGAAAGGCAAATGTAAGAAATACTTTTTTTTTGAATGATAATGAATTTAAACATTTGATAAAAGGATTACCTAATTAAATTTTTAAATGCTTTAAAAATGGTTTTTATTAGGCCCTGGAAACAGAGCATACTCTATTTTCTCCCCTCATTACTCAAAATTCTATAGAAGACTTCGCTGGAAATGTTTATGTTCTTTATTCCAAATCAACATTTTATCTACTTTTTTTTGGTATTTGAATTCACACACATTTAAAGAAAGTGCTTATTCTGAAATATTTTCTCTTCTTCAAATTTTTAAGTCTCATCTTCCTGGTCTTTCTATTGGAGAAACAAATGTTGAAATTCCCCTATAGGTGGTGCTCTTGTACATATCTAGAAATTTGTCTCTATAGAATAAGTTCAGCAAGCAAGTTTAATGGAAGCTGCTTAATAGTATACATTATATATCATAAATTCTTCCTAATGATTCTGCCCAGATAAAGAGCCATGAGCCCATTCCTCGGTGATTGATATGCTTGTTTCATCCAAATTACCACCATTTGGTATATTATGACTTTTATTAGCAATCTAAGAATTTTAACAAGTAAGATCATGGCTCATCCACACACAGTGTGAGAGAAATTCAGATGTTTCAGTTTGCTCCACAACCTTAGAGATGGTACCATTTATGCTTTCCATTTTAAAGAAAAAATCGTTAAGATATTATTAAAAGAAGACAGAGACCAAAGATGGTACCTTACTCTCTGAGATGGAAAAAATAACCTCGAGAATCTTCCATACCAACCCAAAGGGAAGGATATTATACAATTAAAAGGTGGCATAATGATTTGACGAGCTTCTGTATGTGAAAAATAATAACACAGATTAACGAACTGTTACCATTCATTAGGGGAAGGAAAGAAAACATAGAAAAAGTAATTTCTGAAAAGAAATTGACTAGTTTAATGAGGGTCAGGAGGTGGAGAGCTCTGTGTATGTGTGTGTGAGAGAGATAGATACAGAGAGAAAGAGGGAAGGAGGAGGGAGAGAGGGGAAAAAAGAAAAGAAAGACTTTTTATAGCTGAAGCAAGTGACTAGTGTGCTTATTGGTCTCATATTATAAGCTCGTATCTTTGGGCCACAAAGATTAAGGTGTTTGAGTCACTCCAATGCCCACGTAATGAAGTTTAGGTCCAGCTTCCAGCAGCAACGATGTAATAATTGATTAAATCTGAACAACAGTTCAGCCACAAAACTGTACATGTTGGCCATGCATTTGGACCCTCTCAAAAAATGTTTTATTTGAAGACAGAAACGATAAGTATTGTTCTGCTCAGCTGTCCACACTATTTTGTAAAATTTCAGGGTAAATCAGTCCTCTCAGCTCCATCCATGTCTTACTTCAATATACTGGAATTATACGTTTAACAAGTTTTGCTTCAGTATTTCATACCCAGAGATAGATAGTTCCTTGCATTTTTTCCAAAGCTTTACATAACAAGTTAAAAATAAACTCTCTGCTATGATTTAGTAGCTTGAACAGAGATTAGAACTTCAAAGATAATAGAAAACACAATGTACTTATTGAACTTGGAATTCTTTGAGAAGGTCTAAAAAACATAGTTTAAATGTCACTGCCATCTGTTTACCTCTCCTTGTCCCATATTTTCTGGTATGCAAGGAGCAATGCTTCATTGTACCACTTAAAAGACCTTTATTTTCCACTTCAAAAAAAAAATACATGCTTACACTAAAATAAATCCCCTTCTCCAAGGAAAGTCAGTCCCATTGCATCTAATACCATCTAATACAATCCTATACCATTCCTATCCCATCCCATTAAATCCAATCCAACCAGCATTTATAAAGCACCTACAGTTTACAAAGTATTTAGCTAGGTTCTGAGGATATAAAGATAAAACAAAAAAGCATTTGCCCTCAAAGAGTTTACACTCTACTAGAGTGGAAGGTTGGGGGTGGGACTAGGGAACACAACACAATAGATCTGAGTGCAGACAAGATAATTCGAGGCTGGAAAGGGCATTAAAGGCTAGGAAGATAGAGAAAAGGTTTAAGTAGGAGTTGGCACCTGAGGGGAGCCTTGAAGAAGGACGCTAGGGATTGTTGAGTGGTGTTGGTGAGCAGGAGGTATGACCACATTCTAGGCATGGCAGACAGCCTTTGCAAAGGGACAGAAGGCAGGAGTTCAAAAACCACATTCTGGGAACAACAAAGAGGCCAGTGTGACTGCAATATCTAGTTTAGGATGGAGATCAGTATATAAGGTGGACTACAGCCAAACAAACAGAAGAGTTTGTATTTTATCTGAGAGACAAAAGAGAGCTATCTCACAAGTATAGTATAAGTATAAACTCAGGTTCTCCAAGTGAAGAACTGGGCCCCAGAAGATTTTCTTAATCTTTCTGGAAATAAAATCACCAGCTTGCTAGTTCAGGCTTGTTCCTGCACTCCTCAGGATCAAATACTTGCTTAATAATTGATGAGATGTGCTTAATATCACAAACAAAATGGAAATAACTAAACTTATCTTCTTTAATGATGTAGAAGCTAAAATAACAGTCCTTTGTTTTTCCTACCCCCCTCCCACCAGCCTCAGTTCTCAAGAGCAAAATAGAAATGACACATATGCTCCAAAGAATGTGCTCTTCTTCATCTCCACGATTCCCTTGACTTCCGTATTTCAGCCATAAGGGCTGTTACTCTGGCAACACCTAGCATGTGAATATCCAGATCGATGGTCATCACATTAGCTAAGCAAATGTCATCAGGGACTCTGCATTTGTTTGGGCTAGGATGTGCCCAGATAAAACTGCTTTTAGATCTAGAGCCTCCTTTATTCCCCGCCTTTCTTTTGAATCACCTTCCTGCCCCCCAGTCTTATGACTGCTGCCTTATAACATGATGTAGCAGGGAGGAGATTCCATTGGGAGAAGCTGAGCCAAGAGACCGTCCCACCCCTACCAATTATTTGCTGCTTTTCTAAGTGGCAAGTTTTTCATGTCTTTGAGCCTTGGTTTCATCTGGAAAATGAAAACGCTGGACAAAGTGCCCTGTGAGAGTTCTAACGCTCTGTGATGGTGTGACTCTGGATGAGAACGCAGAGTGAAAAGCCCATTTTTTTAAGGGGTCAAGTAGAACAATATGGCTTAGAAACCATAATAATAATAATAATGTCAATTTAATATTTTTAACTTTTAGGGTTGTGTTTGCATTATTTACTTTCAGGGGAGGATTTATTCTATTCAGCTTAGTAGAAAGGAAAAGAAATGAGACAAGGTATGAACACCAAAATCTATTGTGTTTAGGTTTGTGCTTTGCATAAAATTTCTATCTATAGAATGGGAGGAAGGTAGGAACTGAGCAGGCAAACACTTTCCAGTTCCCCCTTAGGTCTTCACAATGTCATCTCATTATTTAGTTTGAAATATTTTGGATTCCTGGAAATTAGACACATTATTATTCTAATTAATAGAAGTACAAAAACATGTTCTAGGGTCTTGTAAAAATGACTTTTGGATTATCCATCACTCCCCCTTTCATTTATAGTTGAAAATTGCCCCAGATTTGTTTATAATTACATAGGCTCATAAATTCATAGATTCGGAGCTGCGAAGAACCTCAGAAGTATTTAGCGCAACCCCTTTATCTTGCAGAAACTGAGGCTAAGAGCAGATAAAGGACTTGGCCAGGGTCCCATAGCTGGTGTCTGTGATGAGGTTTGAATTTGTGTCTTTCAGATTCCACTTAGCAATCTATTTCCATCTATATCCAAACATTTTTTTTAAGTTTAAAATTTAATTTAGGGGTTTTTTTGAGATGCTCTCCTCTTAGCTTTCCTTCATATATCCCTTCTCATCCATCAATTATAATTGATCCAAATCCCTTGGAACTAGACATGTATATCATAGAAGGGGATGCAGTGTTTCACATAACATATATATGGAGAGAGAGACAGAGACAGAGAAAGAGAGAGAAAGAGAGAGAGAGAGTGAGTTGGGAGCAAGAAAGCCACATGAAGTCTTCTATGGATTGAAATGTGTGTGTTTGATATGTATATATGTATGTGTTCTCATTGTTTTAAATCATTACAACTCCATAAATAAAAAAAATAGTTCTTCATGAGGACAGGTTTAATTCATATAAGGCCTTCCTAGTCTAGTGACAAAGTGCTCTAGCTGAGAGCTAACATTAGTTAGTCCCTACTTGGTCAAGCTAGCTGTGTCAGCAATGTGTCTCAGTGTCTCCATTTTTAAGAAGGGGATAATAAACCTTGCCAACTCTTTGCCTCACAAGGATATTGGGAATACTAATGAGATAAGGCATTTTTAAAATCCTCACGTGAAAGCTGCTTTACACATACAAACCAATCAGGCGATCAAAGAATTTCAAAACTGGAAAAGACCTTAGAGATTCTCTAATTTAACCCTTTAATTTCATGAAGAGAGAAACTGGGTGCGCAGGAACACTAAGCAACTTGCCTAGTGTTGCACTGCTAGTTAGTTGCAGACCTGGGCAATAAGACCCAGGCCTCTTAACTCCCCATCCTAATTTCTTTCTATCTACATCACTGGCTCCCTGTGTAGTTTATACTTTGTCTAGTATTGACAAAGGTTATAATAATCATAGTAACATGTTGATTACTGTTATTTTGGTGAATTGGCAACTCCACTCCCAAAGCCCCCCAAAACAAAAACAAACAAAAAACACAGTGTTAAGTAGTAGGTGGAGTTCTGGACTTGGTATTAGAAAGACCTGCATCTATCTGAATCCTTCCACGGACATTATCTAACTCTGTATCCCTGGGCAGGTCCCACATTTCCTTAGACCCTCAGTTACTTCATCTGTAAAGTGGGCATAATAATAGCCCCAAACTAGCAAAGCTGTTGTTGGGCTCAAATGGTATGATGTATGTATAATGAAGCACCGCATAGATATTAGCTCTTGCTTCCAAGGATATCTAGCACACCAAATGAGTGTTTTGGCTATGCTCTTAGTATCCAAACAAGACTGTGAAAAATTCCTTTGGATTTGGAAGTATGTTTAGATAAGGCACTGTTACCTCAGGAACAGAGGCAAGTGCATTGACCATTTTATACCACCAGAATAATGACAGATTAGATTGGCGTGAGACAGCTGCATCCAAGTATGTTACATTTAGACTCCAATTTTTCTCTCTTTCCTTTATTTACATATTAAAATAGATTTATCTTATTGAGCAAACATTTACTGATACACTCTAACCAATCTACCTCAGCACTGAAACTAAATTCTACTATGCCCGTGATGACTGACAGCTGTAGATCAGGCAAGTCTAAGGTCCACTTATATCCTGGTACAAACATCAAGGTCAGAGCCTGGGATCACAAACCATGTTGACTTTGTTAATTAGGCATTAATTAAATGTTGTGACTGGAAACTTTGTCTGGCTGAAAAGGTTGGCCTGAAGCAAATGTTGTGTGGTAACATATAACTCTGCCAAATCATTAGAACCCATCAGGACTTTTCAGAAGCCTCTTATTTGGAGGACCTTATACTATTTTTTTTTAAAAATAAGGTAAATATAGTAGTTTTCTGCCCCTGAGGTTGTATGAACCTTCTCCTTTCTTTGGAAATGGAAGCAGTAACCCTCAGTGTCATTTGCCATTCCCTCTTGCCTTCTCCATGGCCTTATTTCATCAATCATCCCCTTTCATGCTTCTTCAATCTTTCCCTTATTTATTGCCCTCTTCCTCTCTTTCACCAAACAAGTTCATGTTCCTATATAAAAATAAATACTCCTTTGACCTTGCTGTCCCATTCAAGTTTTCTCCTTTTCTCTTTCATTACCAAAGATCTAGAAAGAGTAATCAAAACTCACTGCCTTCAGCTTCTTACCACCCACTCTGCAATTTTCTTTTCTCAACCCTTTGCAATCTGGCTTCCCTCTCCACTGCTTCATTAAATCTTCTCTTTGGAAAGTGATTCATGATTTCCAGTTGTTAAAATCAATTGCCTTTTTTCAGTCCTCATTTCTCCTTGACCTCTCTGCAGTGTTTGACCATCCCTTTCTAATTGATACTCTCTTCTCTCGTGCTACGTTCTTGGTTTTTCTTTTAGTTCTGTTATTACTCCTCATTTTTCCACTTCACTGTGTCTTCTTATACTCCTTCATTATAACTTGGCTCTTCACTATCTCCCATTTTTATCTCATTCCCATTTCCATACTTTTGGTCAAGTTGATCACTGTACCTGTAATTAATTTTACTTACTTCTTTGCTTTTTGAAATCTTTCCCTTCAAGATCCATCTTAGATGTCGCATCCTCCATGAAGCTTTCCCTGAATCTGAAAACAGTTCTTCGGTAATTTTTTTTTCCTTCAGTATCTCTTCATAGCTTGTATCTTTTTACATTTCTATCATCAGTTGAATTTTTGAAAATAGCATTTTTTTAGGAATTGACTTTACCCTTTTTAATTCTTTGTAGAATTTTTGTATAGTCCATTGATGCAGGGATCTAAGATGGCTTTTGACCATTTTTTTTGGCCTTGTTAGAAATCAAATAACTATTGATACCCCTCTAATTTTCCTATAGTTCTTTCTCATGAGCTCTCTTTTGCTCTCATCACATTCTATCTTAGGTCATACTACATTGTTTATATATTGTACCTCTTCTGTTAGATTGTAAGTTCCTTGAGAAAAGGGTTTACATCATTTTTCAAGTCCCCTGCCCCTTGCTCGTAAGTGCTTAATAATTATTTCATGAATTAAATTACACTGAGTCTTGATGCCAATTAATTTATTTGAAAGGTAGATTATGAGGGAGAGGTATATTTTACTTACAAATTAATAAAATTCTGTTAATGTCAGTGGGTTAAAAATCAATGTAGTTGTTGATCAGTTACCTCTCTGATAAAAGAGAATCATCACATCAACCAATATAAAATGGAAAAAAATTTCTTTGTTTTATTTTTCTTGTCTTAGTAAAATTCCTACCTTGAAATGAATTATTTTAGCATATCTTTCCCTGGAGAAAGCTTCCCATCTAAGGAAGGAGAAGCACAGTGTTCCTTGTGCAGTAATTGGCATACCATGAGCTCATCATTCCAGAGGGGATCCTACCTGGGAATCTTCTACATTCCAGGGAGCCTCACTTTGTGAAAATATAGCCTTTATTTAGTGTTTTTTAGAGACTTTATAGACATATTCTTTAAATGTCAGCAACAAACATAACATTTGCTGACATGATGTAATAAACACTGAGTTTCTGATCTGTGGGCTTGCTCAGGTTTGCACAGTCATTTGAATGCTAAAAAAAAAAATAGACATTCTCTAAAACAGCCTAAGGGCAGATACTTATTGGGTGGTTGGGTGAAAATGAGCCTTTCTTCATAATTTGAACCTGGTTTCAAATGAAACGATGGGCTAGCAAGTACTCAAATTATACTTGGACTTCAAGGCGAACCTTGAAGCACCCTAGTAGGCTATGGAGTTGTCGGGAAGCCTTATTTTGTTTGAAAAAAATGAATGATAAAATAGAAAATGCTACAAATAATAATCAACACGATAAATTTCAGAAGATAGCCTCCCCCCTCAAAAAAAAAGCCTATCACATCTTTTTGTGTTGAAAATAGGGTTTATTGTATCCTTGAAAATAGTTTTTAAAGAATCATTTGGCTCACAAAAAAGTCCATCGTATGCAAAGGTCATCATCATATTAGTTAGCACTTATATAGTGCTATAAGATTTGCAAAGCACATTATAAGTATTACTTCATTAATGCTTACAACAACCCTGGAAGTTGGGCGCCATTATTAGCTCCTTTATACAGATAAGAAAATGGTGGCGAAGAGATTAAGTGATTTGCCCAGGATTACTTAGCTAGTAAATCCAGAGGTCACATTTGAACTCACATCCTCCTAATTTCAAGTCCAACACTCTATCCACTGTGCTACAGCTGCCTCCTCAAATACAAATGATGTTAATCTATGATAGAAATTATTTTTTCACTCCTTCACAACATTTTATACCCTTGGGTGGGTATTTCCCCTGGCAGAATACTACACTCTATGCCTCCACTCTAATTAAAATTATATTTGTAATTCTTAAGAAATCTAATATAATCTGAGTAGGTTCATTTTGTATTTGTTTCTCTAAAGCTTTAATAGCCAAGGTTTTTAAACATTTCTAAATGTAGAACATTTAAAACAGCAATTGTGAACCATTCACTCAATCCTTGTAGATGTTCCTTTCTATTTATTCTAAAAATGACAACTCTGTGTAGGACTATTCAGTGATTAAATTGGTGAAGGTGGCATGCATCTCTGAACTAATGCTCTCTTCTAGAGTGTTACTTTTAGTGTGAGTATATTAAAATAACCAGCCATAGGAAGGCCTAAATCCTTTATGAAAGACTTAAGGAAAGTTGTGAATAAGAAAAACACGCGATGAGAATCAGGCATGGATGGGTTGGCTTCTCACTGGTGGAAGATTGCAAGTCAGTCAGTCAATTAAGCTCCTATTATGTGCCAGGGATACAAAGAAAACTAAAGACAGACCCTGCTCTCAAGGAGCTCACAAGTCTAATGGGAGAGACAATATATGAATAGCCATGTGCAAACAAGCTGTTTGTAATCCTGTGGTTCTGGCCATCAGTGAGGCCATGGATTCCCTGAACTATTGATGTGTGAAGGGGGAGGCAGTGAGGCAGTCAAGGATGTAGGAGACTTGGGAAGCTTATTTCTATCTCCCTTCAGGCAAATCCCCTCAAGTCTGTCTACTCCATGTTCCCATAAGGCTTCTAGAAGTGGGCAGTGAGAGAAAGGAAGTGTAACATGTTTCCTAGAAGAGGGGAGAGGGAGTGAATACAAATATTTTAAAAAGTTGATTATTGCTAAATTTATAACATCATAATAATATAAGCATGGGTGAATAGAGATTTTAACTATTTCTGTATGAAGAACAATCATCTTATTGATGTATGGAAGTTTGGTTTTTTTTCCTGAATATCCCAGAAAACAAATTTGGTAGAAAGAACAGCTTTATATTTCCCGAAAGATGCCTTTCTGGATCATTGTTCAGAGTTATAAATCTGTTTTCTTGATGAAGGTCTTTTTGCCCGATATCTGCTGATCTCCCTTAATACTAATATGCACAAGATACTGAGTCTTGACTAGCTTGCCTTTGTAAGCATGACTTTTCCACGTGCTGAAATTTGATTTTGCCTCATATTTTACCTTGAATAAAGAGACCTGAAAATCAATCCTTATGGCTTGTGATTTAGTTTCTTCAAATAGAGGTCAAACATATGAGAGTGGGGTTTGTGGCACAAGTAATCTACAATGTCAAGGTAGTTGTTTTAAGCAAACTGTTTTAGAAATCCTGATCTTAATAGAATGCACAAGCCCGATGTATTCTATTAGTCTTCCATATCTCACAGGCATTAGCCTTTTCAAGATTAGCCCTGTGGAGAATTTCATTTCAGTGTTTTCGGCAGTAGACATACATATTAAACGGCCATACTGATGAACATATGGCCTTTTAAACATCCAGGAGAGTGGCACTGCGCTGTGCTGGAAAGAAGACTGTGATGGGGCGTCAGGAGACAAGCTTTAGTTCTGTCTATGCCTCTAACTGGCTTTTTAAAGGCTCTAACAAACCGTTTATGTTTAGGCCTCAGTTTCCTTATCGATATAGTGGGAGTTTGGACTAGTCAGAGCCAGCTCGTGATGGGTCATAAGAGCAATTGTTAAATTTTTAGTGTGAGCATTATATCTTGGAAATTGGCAAGTGCTACAAATCAGGGTTTGATTTATTTTATTGTTGATTATCTAGACTTAAGAAAATGTTAATAATACAGATTAAATTTAAAAATGTGTGGTGTGTACATTTTACCCCCAAAGCTAACTGTTCACTATTTACCAGCACATTCCTAAACTAGGTGATCTCTAAGCTCTTCTCCTGCTTTAATACTTTGAACAAAGTAATATTTGTGGAGAACTGAGAGCAAGGCTGGATATCATATGTCCTGGAATCAAAGGGTCATGTTTGCCTTTGTTGGGAAAAGCGCCATACTGCCTATTCATCTGAAATACAGGCATTGTTATAACTATACTAACATATGCTATAATACATGCTGTCCTTGGGTTCCAGAGGCAGCTAGGTAGTGTAATGGGTGGATCACTGGGCCTCTGGTCAGGATGGCCTGAATGCAAAGGCAGCCTCTGGCACTTACTAGCTGTGTGACCCTGGAAAAGTCACATAACCTCTCTGTGCCTTAGTATCCTCATTTGTAAAATGAGGATAACAACAGCACCTACTGCTTAGAGTTGTTGTGAGGATAAAATCAATTAATATTGTAAAACCCATAGCACTGTGACTGGTGCATAGTAGAGGCTTAATAAAAACTTATTTCCTTCCTTTTTCTTCCTTTCTTCCATCTTTTTTTCCCTCTTTTCTTCCTTCATCCTTCCTTCCTTCCTTCTTCCCTCCCTCCCTTCCTTCCTTCCTTGTTTTTTTTTCCCCTTTTTTTCTTTCTTCCTTGTTTCTTGTCTTTTTTTCTTTCCTTCCTTTCTTGTCTTGGGATTGCTCATAGTGTCGAAAACTTCTAACACACATGTCCTTGTGATATTTACATGACTAAACCCCTTTAAATGGGGTAAAAAATGGCCTGTTTTATATCAAATCCCACTCTGTTGAAAACAGTGCTATAGTGAGGATCCAGAATAGCACTAATAATGCAACCATTCCTTCTTCTCCAGAGTGTTGTATACATTACTGATTAAAAAATACATCACAATGTAGTTTCCAAATGCTTGGCATGTTGTTCTAATTAGTATCTGCTTAGCAGGGTGAAATGAAAATTAAAAATTCAACTTCCTTCCTATGGGGATTCAGTGTATAATTCCCCCCTTTATTCTTTTTTTTAAAGACTAATAACTTTTTTATTCTTGAAAAACAAATCAAAGTCATATTCTTATAAACATAAAGTAAAAGGAAAAAAGGGAAGGGAAACAGAAACTTCGACAGATGTTTCTATACTGAACCACCCAAAAAGATCATGATTTTTGGCTCCTTAAATAATAAATAATGATTAACCACACATTAGAAAAAAACCTCCTTTGTATCCAGATACATTTTTTTTTGAGAGGGGATTTTGGGAGAGAAGGGAAATATAATGATGTGGATATTTTTGTTTCGTTTTAGTAGATCTCCTCAGTCATCACAGATATTGTAGCATTTGTGAAAAATATAGGCAGGTGTGATGGTGCACCCTTGTGATCCCTGTTAGGTAGGGGGAAGCTGAAGCTAATGAATCACTTAAGCTCCAGAGTTCTAGGTTTCAGTAGAGCCAATACGGCGAGCCCCAGGGAGCGCAGGGCTACCTGACTGCCTGAGGAAGGGCAAAATAGCCCAGGTGGGAACAGAGCAGATCAATGGTTCCCTGCCGATCAGCAGTGGGATTAGGCATATGAGTGGCTATGGCACTTCCATACTAGGTGAGACTGAAAACCCAGTCTTAAATACACCTGTGCATTTATGTATAATAACTTTCCACTTATTATGCAATTCCAATGGCCAAGACCCAAGTGCTTACATAATGACTTTTCTTCTTCCCTCCATGTTTTCCTCCCTTACTTCTTCCTATTTAGAAAAGCAGTTTTCATTTCAGAAAGTATAAGGTATGTATATATATATATATATACACATATATATATAGACACACATATCTATATGGTGTGTGTATACATATATTACATATATATGTGCATATATATTCTTCTCCTTAAAGAATTTTAAAAAACCCAAGGATGATGTTACAGAGAAGCCTCTTATATTTCTCTAAATGCACTATTGTCCTCTTCCTTTTCTTCCTAAATGTTGTTTTTGTTTGTTTGTTTGTTCTGAAGATAGAAGCCATCATCTGTCAGTAAATTTCTGTGGAGCATTTTTTTTTTAGTAGGGTTGGGTTTCTTAAAAGACCAAACAAGGAATGCATACATTTCATTGATACTCTACATGTAGTTAGCTGTGTGTTTTTTACCTCCAGGGTCTTAGATTTGTGATGAGGGCAAGGTGCCAGGTTGCTGGCACCAAAGTCTTAATAAAGACATGAACCATCTCTATTAATATCTTAATTTTTTTAAAAAAAATTTCATTTTATTTTCAGACCCAAATTCTCTTCCTTTCAATTCCCCTTCTCTGTCCTATTGAAAAGGGATGAAAAATAAAAGCCATTAGCTACGTACAAAAAAAAATGCTTCAATCTGTGTTGTTGAGATATTTTAGTTGTGTCTGATTTTCCCTGACCCTATTTGGGATTTTCTTGGCAAAGATCCTGGAGTGGTTTGCCTTTCTTTCTCCAGCTCATTTTATAGATGAAGAAACTAAAGCAAACAGGACTAAGTGACTGGTCCAGGGTCACACAGCTAAGTATCAGAGGCTAGCTTTGAAGTCAGATCTTTCTTTCTTTCTTTCTTTTTTTTTTTTGGGAGGGCAACTGGGGTTAAGTGACTTGCCCAAGGTCACACAGCTAGTAAGTGTGTCAAGTCAAGTGTCTGAGGTTGGATTTTGAACTCAGGTCCTCCTGACTCCAGGGCCAGTGCTCTATCCACTACGCCACCTAGCCGCCCATTTCAATCTGTACCCAGAGTTTATTTATTGTCTTGGGAGATGGGTAGTATGCTTCAACAGCAGTCCTCAGGAATTGTAATCGATCCTTATGTTGATCAGATTCCTAAATGCTTCAAAATAGTTTGGCTTTACAGCATTGTTATTTTATAAATTATTGTCCTTGTTTTGCTACTCTGCTTTTGTAGCAGTATCTTTACCACATCTTTATCCAGCTGCTCATTAGAATTGACTTCTCTAACTAGGTCTTGGAATATCCTTTTGGTTATAATCTGATTCCTTTATGAATTAAGATCCTCTCTCCCCTCAAAACCCAGCCGAGGTAGGATCTTTTCCATCATGGTTCTGCTGGTCACAGCAACTTGGGGACATGGAGGCTCTAGAGCATTGCTACCTGGTTGTAGCTTTATGGGCAAAAAGTTGGAGAGGTCATTTCCTGCAGAAGGCTTTAGAATCTGCTGGGATTTTGGCCTCAGTTCATAGAACTTGTCAAGGTCTTGTTTCTTGGAGGGACTGCCATTAATCCAGGACAGCAGAACATTGTCATCTGCAGGTAAGCTTCTAGTTTCATCACTGCTTTCTTTGTTTTAATATATTGACAGATATGAAAATCTGAGTGGATTGATGGTACAACCCTCTTTTTGTGTGCTTCTTTTTGTTGTCTAAAGTTATATTTGATTATTTTATCTATTTTAAAATGTATTTTTTTAATTAAACTACCCTAGATGGGCCTAAATACATTAAGTGATCAAGGAACAAAGACCAGAGGGATATGTTTGGGAGATCCACGTCAGATACAGAATTTCAAATGGGAGTATTTACCCCAAACATTAGACCTTTCCTGTCCTTTGTTCTTGCTCTGAGCATAGCTTCAAAAGCCCTTTTTGTTGTTGTTAATTTTTTTTAAGAGTCCTGAGTTCATTCTCATCTTCATCCTTCCTGGGACTATTCTAATAGACTTGTGTCACTCTCTGGTAGTAATCCTTGCTAATGGTGCTCCCTGCCCGGATCTTTTATTTCAAATAGAGAGAAAGCAAATTTTTTAAACCTGTTTGTTTTAACCTTATTATGCTGCCAATTAAAATGTGCTGGTTGAGACTATCTGGTAAAGTTTAATAGCATGAGACTTGTGTTTTTCAGCAATATAATTTATAATTTTGGAAGTATTGGTTGATGTTTTCAGATAAAGGTTGAGCAAAAGCCTCTAGTCTAGTGCATTTTCAGCTTCATTTTGTTCTTGCACATCCTAAATATTCTGGGTTAGTTTAAAACATATTTTTATCTATCACTATAATTATACAATATCTTCAAAAATCAGATTTTTAGTTACTCTGAAGAATGCAATGATGACCAAACCTTGTAGGCGGGAAGGAATAAAACTAGGAGAGCTAGGGATGGAACTTTGGTAGAAATGGACTTTTACTACACTCTGACTTTTATGGATATCTTACCATAACACAGTTTTTTAAAATTTGCTTTCTCTCTATTTGTTTATACCCTTTAAAGATCTGAGTTTATAAGAGGGTTCCCTATGTTGCTATACTGATCTTTTGACCAATGTGATGTCTCTACTTCTTGTCTTAGCTCAGATCACATGTAATCATATTTTCAGAAGTTCATTCTTTAGAGCCTCCTGTTCTTGAATCAATTTCTTTTTTAGAGTTACTGAACACAGCATTACACCTGTATTTTATCTGTACTTCTTAAAATATGGTTTGCTAACATCCCATGCCTAAGTGCTCTTTCCTTGGCTGTTACGAATGCTAAGATACCACAGTTGCTTTTCCCCCAAGGCTCTCATTACTTGTGCTTTGCCCAACTTATTGGTCAGAGTAAACCTTTTTTCCTAGGTGAATTTTAGTTTGTCAAAATCTGTCTTAAAGTGTAGTCAATCAAATTGAGCCAAACATGCTAAATGTGCTATGACCATCACAGAGTAGAGTGGAGTTTTTATTCTGCTTCTATTATTCATCTAGGACCAACTCAAAGTAGTATCCTCTTTGTAAAGATTTTCTGATTTCCCCTTTGAATTTTGAATGCTTCATGTTCTTATTTTATATGTTTGTCTTCCTCTTTCTCCACTCTACTTTCCTCTTTCCATTGGATGGCAAATTCCTTGAGGACAGTCAGGTCTTCCTCTCTTTTATATCTCTTGTAGTGGCTAGCACAGTTCTTTTCACATAGTACTTGATAAATATTTATTGAAATTCTATTGGACTGAAGGGTCCCATTGCAAAAGCATTGGTCTTAGAGCCAGAGGACCTGGGTCCAAGTCTTTGCTTTGCTGTTTACCAGCTGTGTGATTTTTGATATTACTTAACTTCTGAGCTTCAGTTTCTTCATTTGTAAAGCAAAAGACTTAGACCATGATGATTGTTAAGGTCCCTTCTAGTTCTAATATTCTAGGAAAATTATTTTAGATAATAAAAAACCAACATAATATGTGAAAAATAATTTCCAAGTGGAGATATCTGAAACATAAAAATGGAGACTGAATTCGCTGGTGATTTAGATTTAGAATGTATCTTGTTGGGACCAAAGGAATAGAGTTAAAAATATGTTAGGGCCATCTTTGATAATAAAGGAATATATCAAAAGGGTCTTGGCAGGGTTGGATTAGAGATACTCAGAGGCCAGCCTATGGAATGATTTGAGGTTCCCACCTGTAGAAATGAAAATGCATAAATGTCATAACTCTTCCTGTGTGTTACTGGGCAGGCAACTCCTATTCGATACCTCACCCTGCCATTTGCTATCTGATGTCTTGTCACCTCTTCAATTATCCAATCCTTTGCTTTGATTCATTTCCTTGCAGTGCATTTGTCCCCTTGTAAAAGCCACCCCTCTCATACAGAGGGGGTGGTTGTACCTCATCTCTGACCTCAAATATGGAAAGATTTTATTCCCTTCTTCCCCCCACCCCCATACCTCTAGCTCAGTATTTTATGATGATTTGACACTGCTGAAGAAACAGTGCTGCAAATATCTCAATGTCTCAAATTTTTTCCTATTGGCTTGACAGCATTTCAGCCATTGTTTTCTTTATACAGTAACTCTAGTGGCCCTCAGAATCCTTTGAAGCTCAATGCCAATCCACTTCAAAACTGTAATAAATACATAGTGAGAAAAGGTTCCATTAAAAAAATATCTTTTTCTTTCCCTCTAAACCATGGGAAGAAATGGATACATTTATATATTTCAAGCTAATAGAGAATTAGAAGTGAAAAATTGTCTAATTTGTTGGCTATTGAAAAGGAAATATCCATTTCATTTTGTGCTTAGTTCATTGTTTTCCTAGTTGTTTGCAGTTAATTGAGGAAAGAGACAAGATGATATAGAGAAAAAAGAAACATTTTGGAATCAAAGGACTTGGGTTCATATACTTCTAGCATTTTCCATCTACGTGCCCTTTGGCCCATCGCTTAACTTTTGTGAGCCTCAATTTCCTCATCTGTAACAGGATGGGGTTGGATTAATTGTGTCTGAGATCCATTCTACCTCTAAACTCCATGGTTTATTTCTTGGTTAAGTACAACCAAGGATTTCTACAGAATACAGATAATCAATCTACTCATTGTTAGTCAGATTTGTACCTCTACTTCTATTGCCCACTAATTTCTGAAGAAACACTGGGTCAGATGTGGCTCTAGAGTTCAGATGTGGCTATAAAGTTGAAGGCCGGTGGGTTGACTCATTTCCACATGTCCACAGATTAACTGTGAAGCAATTCAGAGAAAACACTCAGATTTCCCACTATTATGCTAGATCCTGGAGCATTTCACTCCTCCTACAATCCATCTTTCATACTAATCTCAGAATAATATGACTTATCCGTAAATCTTATCCTGTCATTCCTCTGATCAATATTTTTCAATGTTTTGCTATTCTCTATCCAGTAAAGTATAAATTCCTTTGCCTGCCATTCTACACACCACTATGTCTTTTCAAGTATAATTACAAATATCAGAACTAAGAATCCTGCAATAATGCATCAATAAGAAGCAACTGGTTTCTGTGGTAATGTCTTGGGGGACCTGGTCAGATACTAGCTAGCTGGCAATGTTACTTTCCAGCATTATTTTATATTTTTCCTTTTTATCTACCGTGCTACAGCTGAAATGGAGTATTTTCTGTTCTCACTATGTTCTCTGTCCCTCCTCACTCAGCCCCCAAAACACAAACATATCTTGATTTTTCCTGTCTCTGAGTCTTTGCTCAGGTCGCTTCCTATTTCTGGAATGTCCTTCCTCCCTAATTCAAATGTCATCTTCTCCACTTACTCATGACCTGCCTTCCCCTTTGAACCTCAGATAGCACTTGATTTTGTAATTCTGTAAAGTGTTTATCATACCATTCTGGGGTACAGCAATCTGTGTTTGCATCTCATCCCCATAACACTATAACTGAATGTTATTTCTCCCCCAGGTTCTGGTGCACATTATAAATGCTTACTAATATCGAGTAAATGAATTGTTGCTGAATGAATGGAACTGGCCTCTAACACGTGGGGCATGCCTTGTTTAAAAACAACTTTGTCCTCTAGAATGGGGATCCTATCCATTTGTGTAGTAGGCATTCCATAAATGCTTTCTGATACAGTGATTGATACGGAATGCCTCTGAGGGACTGCAGATGGAAACTAAAAACCTGGTGTCACTATTTTAGTGTTGACAATATTTTTAGCAGATCATAGTAAATATAGGCAGCATACTCCTTAAAATGTAACAGGCCATTTTGGTTTAGCTTTACTGAGCTAATCTGAACAAGGGATATCTATTGGTTGCTTTTAGATCAGCTTCATGAAGGTTCATGACATCAAGATAGTATTTAAAATAATTGCAATAATACTTTCCACTCTGATGAGATGACTCTTAAACACTTTTGCCTTTTAATTGTGCATCAGGTTCAAGTCTCTTCTGCGCAAGGTTCTGTATTTCTTGTTTCTCTTGTCTTCATTTTGGATGACTGTCATTAATCAATCTAACTTTTACGGAGTATGTACTATTTGCCTGGCAATATGCTAGGTGCATTGAGACTACAAAAGAAATGATACCATCTAATGAGGAGAAGACATTAGAGGATAATGGAGTCCTATTAAAAGTAGCCTTGGTCTTGAGGTAACAAGATATTGACTCAAGTCCTTCTTCTTCCATTATCTGTCGTATGACCCTAGGCCAGACACTTCTCTGGGTCTCTGTTACCTCATTTGTAAAAGCAAGGTGTTGGACCAGCTGGTCTCTATGTTTTTGGTTTAACTTTGAGTTTAAGTATAACTACAGTTTAACATTAACCAGAGAGATCAGTGTGGGCTGATACACTTGGGAAAGTGTATCATAGATGACATGGGACCTGTCCTGGGTCCTAAGAGATGTATAGCAGCTAGACAGGTGAAGAAAATGATGTAGAACATTACAGGAGAGGTGGCTGCAAGTAGGGCACAATGCAAGAGCCAGCATAATAGGAAATAAAGGTATGTTTTTGGGGAATGTGATAAATTTACCAATCCATGGATTCAGGATTCCTGGTTTCTAGTATTTGCTGCCTTCTGCTCCTCTGGTCCTATTAAAGCTTAGCTCCTCACCTATTGCTACAGTCTTCTTGTGTGTCCTGTCCTGAAGATTGGCTCCACCATTCTTATTAAAAGAGGAATTAGATGTTAGAGAGATTCCAAACTTATTAGTACTTACCTGAGGCCACAATGGAGAAGAATCAAAAGAACACTGAGTCTGAGGGTGGAAAAGGGACAATTGTCTGAAGCATCTGGTCTGGGTAGCAGGTCTTTGTGTTACTGCTCTTTCTTGGAGAATTCTAGATCCCATCTCCAATGAAGAAGAATGTAACTTGTATCGTGATTGAGTATATAGGGCAGGATGAGGTTATGGTAGGTCTTGAATCAGAATGAATTTGGAGTAGATAGAACAGACAATATGGAACTATTTTAGATTTCTGAGTACTCATTTACTGATAAAAGTACTATTTTATGAAGATTAGCTTGGCATTGGTAGGTAGCATAGACTAGACTGGGCAAGACTAGAGGAGTATGTATACTAGCAAGGGCGCTATTGCAAATAGTCCAGGCGAGAACTGATGAAGGACTAATGAGGGAGGTGGCCGCTTGACTGGAGGTGAATGGGAAGACCTGAGTGACAGAATTTAGCTGATGTAGCTGAGAGAAGAATTAAAAAGGGACTTTATGTTTCTAACCTCAGAGACAAGATGGTGACTGGGAAGGGAAGTAAGGTTTTAGGGAGGAAGATGGTGAGTCTAGTTTTGCATCTGTTATTTCTTTTAAAATTCTCCGTCCTTGTCTTTGTGTCTCTTTTTTAGTACTTGCATTTCCTTGTCCAGGAGCAGTCCTACCTTTTCTTTTTTTTTTTTTTTTTTGTCAAGTGGCCATCCCTTCTTCAGTCACTTCTTTCCTGAAAACACATTTCTTCCAAAAAGCCTTTGAGCAATAATCCTCCAACTCACATCAAAAAACATGTCAGAACAAAGCAAAACCCCAAGCTACCCAGACTTAACAAGCACATTCCCAACTCTGCTGAACTTAGAACATCTGCCTTATGAATAGTTAGCAAGTCATTTTCTAAGAACACACTGTTTGTTGGTCAGAAAATAATAAATTATGGATGCTGTTGAGAGTATCCGTTTTTCTCTCCACATGGTCACCCGTGGGACTCATCACAATTCCTTCTTGGTTCTAGCTGGACACATATCCCTTTTAGGTTACTCTGGCTTTGCTCATTTTACGATGACATAGATTTAAAGGCAACTTTTAATAGCAACTGATTCCAATCATTTGATGTCTGCAAATTCTCCTGAGATCAGCATGGAATTTTACTATAAAGTAAATAGAAACAATGCTATCAGGAAAGAGAGAACTGATTACATAGATAGGAATCGTGTTCTCTAGCTTACTCTCTGTTGCTTTGCCCGAATATATTCACTACCAGAATCCTAGGTTTTGAAAGCTGTCTTCATCCTTTCTCTCTTCTCTTGTTGCACCAATAAAATCAGTCATCCCCTCAGCAATAAGCAGGTAAAATGACTTCTTTTGTAGAACAAATCCTTTGTGTGTAAATAATTTGTTTCACCCCCACCCCCACCCCGAGCATTGTGTTGGAAAAAATATTCCACATAAATTGATTGTATAGATAGGCTGATTGTAAAGCAAGATTAATATGGAAACACAAGAAGTCGGCAATAAAACCTACTAACTTAAATCACTCACATTTGTGTACAAGCATTCATATTTAGCAACAGTCCCAAGGCTGAGATTAAAGCTGTTTGGTAGGTTACTTCAAGGCCTTTTTATTGCTAAATCTTATTATGTCTCTAAAATGTAGAAATTAATCACCTGTCATCAAAGCTGCAGTGGATTATTGACTTCTAAATGTCTCTACAAATTGATTCATGACAGAATGAAACAGGAGACTGAACTAGCATTGAAATTCCTTTGCATGTGATAAAAAAGGTCTATTAAAAGCATTTCAACAAATGCTGCCTATTAGGTAATCATCACAAAGTACTTTCCTATCAAAATGAGGTGCTTCTGGACGAGTCTTGATGAGGTGCATTTTTTTTTCCAGCACTGATCTGGTAACATGAAATTATTCTGAAACCCCAGGAAACTGATTTGAAAATCCATTTAATTCTTACATTACATAGTGCACAACTTATTCTACAGCCCTAACACAATATAAAAATAGTTATGAAAATCTATGCCACTTTTTAAAAAAAAATGTTAACAGTGTAGATGTTTCAATTCAGTATATTTTGGAGCCATTTCTAATTCACCAATAATGGACTGGAACGGGAAACCCTTTCTGCGTCTGCCTAAATTCCTTCATGCCTCCCACAGGCTTGAATTGGGTGGCTCTCAAGAAAACACACCTTTGATTGGTCTTGGGGACACCTGATCCAGGATCTTCTATTCATATCACTGTGTCAGTTAAAAAGCATTTGTCTTGTACTATGTGCCAGACACTGTGTTAAGTGCTGGGGTTTATGAAAATAAATAAAAGGAAAGAAATTCCCTTCCCTTGAGGAGCTTATTATATTCTAATGGTGAGACAACACATAAAAGTTGAGGGGTTGAGGAGGTACCCAGTAGGGGCATGAAATAGAAGTCTAGAGAATGAGGAATAGCTGGGCTGGGTCCTTCACCAAAATGGAGATTCTGTAAGGAACTTATCAATAGGAGAAAGACCCACAGGAGTGGAGTGAGGAGGAAGCTGAGCATGGCAGCCTAGTCTGGAGAATCTAAGACCTTCTTCAATTATCACTGTGTTCCTTATACTTATATTCAATTCAACAAGCACTTATTAAGTACTTACTGTTTGCCAGGGACTATGCTAGGTGCTGGATGTCCACATGCCTTTCTCTTTCTTTACCTTGTCTTTTTTTTTTCCACGTTTGATTTAAACTTTGGATCTCCCCCTCAGCACCTAGCCATAGGACTCTATTGCCAAGTTTGATTTAGCTTGATTACCTATTCTCCTTCAAGGGGAATGGAGGAGGGAAGATTGAGATGATCTACATTTATAGAAGGAAGTCCTCTGTGCATTTATACAGGGGTTGAATGCTGCCACAAATTCAAAATATGGGGATTGGCTAGACCAGGGCTGGCAACAAGCACATCTAGGATTTGTCCCAGTTGTGTAGCTGGGGGATATAGGCCTTTTCTAGGGGAACTTTTAAAGTGTCTCTAAGAAATTACCATTGTTGGTTAAAGAGGTCACTGAAGCCAGGAGAGTCTGGGGAAGTGGTAGATGGAATATTTTCTTGGCTTTGTGCTTAAGAGAGTCTATCATTTGGGCTTTCAGTTTAGTAGATCTGGCCTCGAATTCTGTCTACTTGATCGTGGTATTTGGAATGTAATCTTTCTATGAGAATATATCTTCCAGGTTCTGATACCATAGGTACTTAACCAGTGTTAAATGTTGATAAACACATCAGTCATTGGAAATGTAATTTTCCCTAATATTGCAATGAAATTGACCTATGGTCTTAGTTACAAGGCATATGTGACCTATAAGGAGTTACTTTATAGTCAGGAATTTAATTATTTCGTTCTTTAATTTCATTATTTATTATCAATTATGGATTAAATTAGTGTCATTCATTTGTAAAAACTGACTATTTATTAGGACTACCTCTGTCTTCTGGGCAGGTAACTCCCCCTATATATATTTTAAAATCATGATAGCAGCCCTGGCGTTCCTTCATTTTTTATTAACTTGGAGAAGTAGATTATGATTTTATGTGTATGAAGGCTTCATTTGGTTCAAGACACTGCAGATTTTTTTCCCATTCCCTTGAAACTCTGCAACAAGTCTCATATTTCCAAATTCTCAATCCTAATTGAATTGGGATAGAGGAGAAATTTGTAATGGAGGCAGTGTGTTGTTCTTGCACATTTAGTAAAATGACCTATTGGCTTTGATATTAATTCTGTCCCTTAGATTCTGACCACAATTGTGGAGATGACAAAATGCCCTAAATTGTAAAGCTTCTTTGCTGTCCTCAAGCTAATACAGATCAGTGTGCGAGGCAAAGGGAGTATGATGAAGTTCCTCAGGAGTAATGCTCAACCCTCAGCAAGCCATGTGTGGATTATCTACACACAGTGTTAAAAGTTGTTCTGCTCACCAGACAGCTGAGTACCACAGCCCTGATCTAGCAACTCTTAGGGACTTCTGAGTGATAGAGAAATCCACTCCTGAGAGTGGAGTCATAGATCTGACCCTGGCTAACTAGAAAAATGATTGGACAGAAGGAAACCTTGCTCTAGCTCTTCTCATCACCTGGGAGCTCCCTACTGCTCCCTCTCCTTCCCCATACACATGAAGGCTTGCATTGGCAAGGCATTGAGAGGTAGTGGAGAGAGTCCTGGATCCAAAGTCAGAGAGCTTGGGTTCAGATTAGGACTGTGTGATTTAATTCATTATTGCCTAATTAGTGCCTAATTAAACTTGGTCAGATCAAAATATCTCTAATCTAATCTAATCTAATCTATCTAGCTTCAGACCCTTACTAGCTGTATGATCCCAGGCAAGTCACTTAACTGCTACCTGCCTCAGTTTCCTAAAATGTAAAATGGGCATATTACCAGTACCTACTTCATAGTTTGTTGTGAGGAGCAAATGAGATAATATTTGTGAAGTGCTTAACACAAGGTCTGGCACATAGTAGGTACTATATGTGTTTGTCCCCTTTCTACCTTTCTAGTCCTGAGCTTCCTTATCTGTAAATTGAAGGAACTGAATTTGTTGAACATCAAGATCCGTTTGAATCAATCAACTCATCAAGATGCATTTTTAAAGCATTTACCTATGATTCAGACACAAGAACAGGTACTCAGGGTACAAATTCAAAAGTGACACCGCTTTGCCCTCGGGGAGTTTCCATTTTTCTAGCTTTAAAACTCCTGGAACTAGCAACAGGCACTGGCCATAATAGAAAAGTACTGAAAATAATTACATGTTCATCGTTTTCCTTATAGAAAGATATTGTCTATCTATCTGTGTCTTATCTCTTTATCTACCATCTCTGTCTCTATTATCTATTTGTCTATCATCTGTTATCTCTTTTTATCTATCTATCTGTCTTTCTATCTGTCTGTGTCTGTCTATCTGTCTATCTGTCTGTCCATCTATCTATCTATCTATCTATCTGTCTGTCTGTATCTATCTATCTGTCTGTCTATCTGTCTGTGTCTGTCTGTCTGTCTGTCTGTCTATCTATCTATCTATCTATCTATGGAATTACCCTTTCCTGAAAAGCAATTGGATTTAAAATGGATGGAAGTGAGAGATTCAATAATTATGCAATTAATTCAATTCATTAATGCATAGTTTCCTATAAAGGCATAGGAACAGGTTTCTAAGAGAGGATATAAACCTAGTATAAACTACTATGCAGCCAAGATAGTTTAACATCCCTAAGTTCTTGCTTTCTGGGGAACGAGCAATTATGATGACTCCATGCTTTTTATTTTATTAGATCTCTCTTCAGATCTTTTGAGAAATCATTTCTGGGCCACCTCTGGGAAGGTGGTGACAGGGCTTCTGAACCTTTTAGCCTTTACTTGTTACCTAGTCTTTCAGTATGTAATTTGGTACTCGTGTAGTGGGATAGGTCCTACATAGTGGGGTCATCTCTCTAAATTCTTTTCAAATTTTTAGGACATTACTGGCATCCAATGACTGACAGTTATCCAATTAAAACTACAACTTTAGTTTTTGGGGAATGTGCATGCTAGAAAACATTGTTTAGAGGAACCTACATTTTTTAAGGAATCTCCAATTTTTGGGGGGGGGAAGCTTTAAAGAACAGGTTTCGTTTTCTTTGTCTTTGTTTTCTTTTGGTTTATTTCATCTGTCCTTGTCTCTTCCAGTTCATCTTGTCAATGCCTCCTATGCAACACAAGACCAAAATAAAGTTACATAAGAAGACAGTCATGACTCAGTGATCTTATTCTACACAGCTCCTTCCTTGGCATGTACATCGTATAATTTGGTAATTAGGTTACACATATACTCCTGTGATTTTTGAAGGGGCTTTTATGAGTTGCCAAATGGACAAATGTCAGCAAGTTTCAAGGACTGATTTACCAGAACTTCTGAGCTTTTGAAAAATTATTGTAACTGGATAAAGTAGTATAAACAAACCCTGTTATCTTTAGTTGGAAATGTTTTGCCTTTTCTAACATAGGTGCCTAGAATAGTGCCTTACACATAGTAGGAACTTAATACAGGTTTACCAAATGTAATTCATGTCTTTTAGCTGGATACATAGCTATAGGATAGCTACGCATAATCCTGATGCAAGAATATGAGATGGAGCTAGTTCTATCAGTACTGTGGCCCAGGATCTGTTTATCCTTGGAAGCAGAATGGCTTCCCCCTCCTCATATACATGTTGCTTGAGTACTATGATTATCTGTTTTGCCCCCGTGTTGCCAAAAATGAATGGGGAGGGAGTAAGCTGAAGTGTTTCAATTTTTGTGGGGTTCTCCCTTGAATGCCTTCCCTCCCTATTCATTTGGAGGCATCATTCTGATGCTGGCTTCCACACAGGGACAAGAGAATGCCTCCTAGGGATGGTTGGCTTATTATTGCTTATCCTCATCCCTCAGGTATACATTGGGTTAAAGGGAAAACATATGGAGGGGAGGTAGAGGAGATTTTCTTAATCTTTGGGCAACAGAAATGCATGTTTTTTTTCACTAAGTAAAGCTGACAGAAAAGAATGAGGAGGCTATTGATGGACCTAGAGACAATAATGAAGATAGCTAGTGTTTATGGTGCTATAAGGTTTTGTTGCTGTTATTCAAGTCATATTCGATTCTTCATAATTCCATTTGGGGTTTCCTTGGCAAAGATACTAGAGTGGTTTGCCATTTCCTTCTCCAACTCTTTTACAGATGAGGAAACTGAGGCAAATAGGGTTAAGTGACTTGCCCAGGGTCACACAGCTAGGAAGTATCTGAGACCTGATTTGAACTCAAGAGGATGAGTCTTCCTGACTTTAGGTCCAGTGTTCTATCCACTGAGCCACCTAGCTGCCCTTTAAGGTTTGAAAAGTACTTAACATGGTAACACTTGATCCTCACAATAACTCTATGAGATAGGTGCTATCATTATTCCCACTTCGTAGCCAAGGAAACTGAGATGGTGAGTCATTAAGTGACTTGCCCAGCCAGGATCACAGAGCTAGTAACTGACTGAGACAGGATTAGAAGCTTAGGTTTTCCTTACTCCAAGTTCAACACCATCCACCATGACACTATGCTATGCCAGAGTTGAGTGAAGAAATTAAGAATATCTGCACAGAATAATAGGTGATATTTATACAGCTAACTGAGTCAAACAGAGGTTAAGTGACTTACCCAGGGTCACACAGCTATTGCCTGAGAATATGGATTTGAACTCAGGTCTTCCTGACTCTAGACAAAGCTCTCTATCCACTGTGACAACTAGTTGTATCTCAAGAACAAGGAAAAATGAGTGAAGATTGCAGAGAGGAAGATTTCTACTAAATATGAGATACATCTGTCTAACAATTAAGGCTGTCCAGAAGTGAACAGGATTGCTTTGTGAGCTGGTCATTTCCCTGTCACTGGGGGGCATTGAAAGAGACTGGATGGTTCCTTCTTGGTGATATTGTAGAATATATTTCTGGTCAGTTTTGGGTTGTATTAGATGGCTTCTGAGGTTCCTTCTAATGTTTGGAATTTAACTTTGAAAACATTTATTATTTCATTTTAAAGGGAAAAAATCAATTCCTCATGTTAAATTACATTATAATATAGTACTATAATGAACTCTCAAATGAATTAAAAAAAATGTCAAGGGAAAGGGGCAAGACAAGACAATGGACCATTGCTTTGCTGGCATTCATTTTTTCCATGCATTTGATTCAGGCTCCTTAGCAGCTTGGTTTATTGGTCAATGCCCTCTATCTTCCATTGGAGGGAGAAAGTACGGGTTAGATAAGAAGTCTTGTTTTACCTCCTTGCAATGGAGATGCCTTCAGTATTGAAATTCTAACTGTTTCCAGGAACACTTGGGATATCCCAGGAATAGGAACAAGTCTAAGGGAGTTTCATATTTCCAGTGCCATTGCTAGAAGACTTCTGAGTCAGGGTTGACTCTGGAAATCCAGTAGATTCTCAAGGGACAGTGGATTCTCTAGTCACCTTGGGATTCCAATTCACTTAGAAAATGTCCTAATTTCTCAACAGGGATGCCTACCTTTCAAAGTAAACCAGAAGTTTCAGTGGGTGCCATTTGTGGGCCATTGAAAAATTCGTGTTGGGACTTCCAATTTATGTTGGAATGGCCCCAGACAGATGGGACAGGCTGATTGGATTGAATTGGAGCTCTCAGCTCTAATTTGAAATGGTCCCTCTGTGCTGACAGTTGATGTGATGTCAACTCTACACTTCAGGGAGGAATGGCCTGGGCATGGGTATTGTTTTCTTAAATGCAGAAAGAAACTCTACCAGCAGGACACTTCAGTGAAATATCTGGTCTGAACTTGTCTATTCATTTACTCTTTCATTTATTCACAGCTAGGGGTTTCCAGCTCATCCATCTGATTGCTCTCTTGTATACAATGCAGACAGTAAGCAGGGAATTCCTGTAGTTTCTTAACTTGCAAACAAAGGCTGCCTATGACTTCTGGGAATACCCAGCTCTGACAGCCAGCTTCAGGCCTTTATAGGGGTTAAGAGATGAAGACAAGGGAAGAAGAGAGGAGCAGGGGATATTTAGTATAGAAATTGAATCTGAAAAGAGTCAGAGTAAGGAGAAGGGCATGGAGGGAAAGGAAAAGGGATTGAAAGCAAAAAAGAAACAACCCAGCATGAATTAGTTTTGCCCTCATTCTCCTAACCCTTTCAGACTGAATTTCTCCCTGGCACCAGTTTGCACTCTCTCTCTAGCAGCAAGAGGACTGGACTGGAGTCAGAGGAACACGGTTCTAATCTCAGGTCTGTCAGCTCTGTGTTCTCAGACTTAAGTCACTTAACCTCTCTGTGCATACTTACTCATCTGGAAAATGACTGAACTACCCCACGGTGATATTGTGAGAATAAAGATAACTTGAACAGTCTATGAAATACTACCTAAGTGGGGTACAGGGTGTCTCCAAAGTCATCGTATAGTTTCCTGCTCTTAAAAGCTTAAAGCTGAGCTAAGACTGGAGATACTCTACATATTATATTATTACCATCGTTACGAAAATTTCTTATAATACATTTTAGATTGGAGGAAGAAGGGAATATGAGAGAAGAAAGGGCATTGTGGAGTGCAAAGAGGATGGGGTGAGGAAGAAATATTGGGGTAATTATATTGGGCATTTTACTTTGTAATAAGCTTTCCTAAATAAAGTCTGCTTCATGTTTAATTTAAAAGGTACCTATAAGATGGGCACAGGCTTGGGACTGAAGCATATTATGGTACCCATTCTGTTCTGATGAGGGAGTCTCTGAAATATAATTATGCCATAGGATTAAACAAACTGAGACTTGGGCATAGCAGATTTACAATACCCTCTTCCCCATCTTCTCCCTTATTCTCTTTGCTTACCTTTTGCAGCATCACAGAAACATTTGGCAGGCCCGTACTTCAGAGTATGAGAGCTTTTGTTTCAGGGATGGCATATGGCTTTTTGACAGCTTGAACAGACACCTGTAGAAATCAATAGCTGCCTCTGGGCCTTATTTTGACTGCTATGATGTGGACTGCCTGGCCTCTTCTTCTGTTCATTCTTAATCGGAACCTTTCGGTGTAGCCTTATATCTCCTTGAGACCCAAGGCATCCAGCCCCTCCATTTCCAAACCAAATATTCAAGCTTGTCTTTTTGCGAGTGTTAATTACAGACAGAGGTGAAAGGGGGAAGTGCTAGTGAAATGTGTTAATTCTCAAAGCCCATCTTTTTTGGATGCCCATAGGACTTCCAGTGTGCAATTTCTATGCTGTTTCATAGTTTGCTCTAATTTATCTAACTAATGACATGAAAGATATAAAATTGGTAAAACTATGGTGTTTGGCTTGCTTAAATTAAGTTTATGAGTTTTGCTTAAGCCTGCCAAACAAGTTAAATATTTCATGGCTTTCACAGGCTACAGTTCTAATATTTATAACTCTTGTGTACAGATTTCAAAAATTATAATTACAACTCCCAGGATCCCAGATAGAGCAGATGTTCAATATTTTCTCCAATGTTGGCAGAAATGCTTCTCATGCTCTTTTTGATCCCCAAACCCGTGTATTGTATCTGTTGGAACAAGCTGTTGATAAGAAAGTCTACTGTCATTCTCTCATTTTAACGACCTCAGGAAAAAAAAAATCCTCTGTGAAGCAGGAAGAGAGATGGAAAATTTTATTGTAATCCATAAAGGAATGTTATATAGTTTATTTCACAAAGTTATGTTGTTCTTCAAAGGGTATGGTTTCTCATTGTACCTATATTTAGTTTATATTATATTCTTTTAAAAAAATGTTATGGACCCAGCCTTGTTCTGTATAATTTCTCTCCTTAAAAACGCTTTTTTTTTTTCTGGTTGTGAATGCCTTTCTATAGTTCTCTTGTCTCCATAATTCTTATCTTTCTGTAATTCCTACATGAGGTATTTTTTGGGGGGACTAAGATTTTGAAGGTTCTTGATAAAATAAAAATATGTAATTATCACTCCCTTCCACCAGACCTTTGATTAAATTAGATTACCCAATTTGTATTAGCTACCTGGAAAGAGATTAGTAGTAGATAAGTCTAGTGGATAGAAAAGCTTAGAGCAGGGGTGGGGAACCTACAGCCTTGAGGCCACATGGGGCCCATTGGTCCTCAAGCGCAGTCCTTTGACTGAAGTTTGGATTCAGTCAAAGAGCCACACTTGAGGACCTAGCGAGCCCCACGTGACCTCCAGGCTGCAGGTTCTCCACCCCTGGTTTAGAGAATGGGATTTGGGCTCTGTCTGTGTGTGTGTGTGTGTGTGTGTGTGTGTGTGTGTGTATGTGTGTGTGTGATATTGTCACAGTAGTTGGACATGAGACTCAAGAGGTATGGGTCCTGAAAGGGAGAGAAATTTTATGTAATGGTGATAGAAGGACACCACAGATGTACTCTGTCTGCTTCACAATTTAATTCATGACCTCCCTGGGAGGGAAGTCAGTTCAATTTTGGACTGTAATAGAAGTGTTTCTATCCTTCATTAAGTTCATGTATATCAAGTAGGATCAGCAAAAAAAGAGATTTTAAAAAAATATAATAATTGAGTTAATTTCCAAAGAGATTAAATTTGGAAGGCTTTATTTTATTATACATGCTATTTTATTATAATTATTTATTTTTAATTAATTTATTTTAGTATTGTTTATTATTAATTGGATATTAGCTTACAAACCTATGGGTTGGGATAGCTGACATTGCTTTTTATAGCCTAAAGCAACCTAAATATTTATTTTTATATTTGCCTCCTATGTGCAAGGTATTGTTTGTAGGAGAAGCAAAGAATAACAAATAATTCTGGCCTTTAAGATGCTTCTATTCTTTTTTTCAATAAATATTTTTATTATTGCTACTGTTAGCAATATTCCTTTTTCTAAAAAATTAATATTTTTATTTTTAGTTTACAACACTCAGTTCTGCATGTTTTTGAGTTCCAGATATTCTTCCCCCCCTCCTCCTCCCCCTTCCCCCCAAGACGGCATGGAATCCTATATATGTTCTACATATACCTTCGCATTAAACTTATTTACACAATAGTCAAGTTGTAAAGAAGAATTATGACCAAAGGAATGAATCATGAGAAAGAAGAAACAGAACCAAAAAAAAAAAAAAGAGAGAGAGAGAAAAAAAGAGAGCAAATAGTTTGCCTCAATCTGCATTCAGACTCCACACTTCTTTCTCTGGATATAGATAGCTCTTTCCATTATGAGTCCTTTGGAGTTGCAATCAAAGGTAGGATGTGAAGTTACAGAAAGAGACACATAGTGTGATGATAGCAGTTGGGAGGAGAGAGAGATTGCTTTTGACTATAAGAGAAACAAAGAAAGGGCTAGTAGAATGTGAAGTTTCATTTTAACTTCTAGGGTGCTAGGTTGAATCCTGAAGGCAGATCAACAAGAATATGAATAAAATGAATCTCAAAGCAACTCAAGATAAATTATGGTTATTTATCATTTTGTGGTATAGGAGAGCCTTAAGCTTTCAATCCCAGAATTCACTTTTAAGAAGTTTAATGTAACAAGGTGACATTTAGAGGGCTCTGGCCTAAGGTGAGAGCATATGTGTCCACAAGAGAGGAGTATCCTCTCTAAAGGGAATTTACAGTGTGACATTTTAAAAAAATTGGAATTTTAAAATGTACTCAACATGACAAATCCCTTAAACGAAAAGTGCAGAAATCAATCTCAAATGTATAAAAGAATATTGTTCTTCACAACCTATAATATTAGAGCAACCAGAATCATAAATATTATAGTATTACTCTTTCCTTGGGCTTCTATCTCACATAATGATTAGGATACAGGAGAAATGATCAATTGTTTGATTTTAGTTCCTAGTCAACAATGTAATATGTCTATAGTATGTCAGCCAATGCAGGATTCAACTTGCACGAAGAGTGGCATTAGATACCTGTCTGCAGAGGTGACAATTTAATACTTTGCTTTTATTGGTATACATCTAGAAGATTGTGTTCAGTTTTCTGCCCCACAATTTAGGAAGGACATTGATAAGCTTGAGAGAGTCCCGAGTAGGGTAACTAGGATAAGAAAGGGCTTCATATTTGTGTCCTAAGAGGAGTGCATGAAGACAGTGGGAGTTTTTCATGTCAAAGAAGACCGGGGTGGAACATGAAAATCAGCTTCAAGTATTTGAAAGCATGTAATGTGGAAGAGAGATTAGACATGTTCTGGAGAGAAAAAAAAAGAAGAGAAAAAAAGTAGGTGGGAGGTTCAAAGAAGCAAATATGGTTGGAATATAAAGAAAAAAAATAGCTATTCAAAGTAGAATGGATTGTATTGGGAGTTAGTGAATTCTCTCTCATTGGAGGTCTTTAAACCTCAAAGAGTAGAGATTTTTGTTGTGTAAAAGTTGGATGAGATGGCATCTGATGGCCCTTCCAAACTCTGAGACTCTGTGATTCTCTGACTGGACTTGTTAGGATTGTAAAAAATAAATAAATTACTTTGGGGAAATAAAAATTTTTAGGAAAAAATGGAATTCAAACATTGTGGCAGATTTTTAACTGCCTTTGACCTTTTAGAAGCTCTACCCTGAATCAGATAGCTATGAACAACTGACCAAAGAAAATTTATCCTTAAATATGTTTGTAATTCACCTGTTTTACAATCTTAAAAGCAGTGTACAATTTTTCCCACTATAATTCAGTAATTGCCATGCCAGTGCAACCTCAGGGCCCAGGTTGGTTGGGAGTGAAAGAAGCATGTTAATCTTTAGGAACTATGAGGCTTTTTTCTTCTCTATATCCAGGTTTGTATTAATTTCCCTGAAACCCCTTCATCTCTCTCCCTTTGTCTGGAAAGGAGGAGAGAGGCTACCTCATCTATCTCTAGCATCCAATCAACTCCCAGATCAATGGACATGGAAAAATCAATATGCTTATCTCTGAGTATGCTTCTTTTTCCCACTGGTGTACAGTATAGAGACACAGCAAATGAATGGGAGAAATTCTACAGTTATATTATGAATTCCTTATAGGTCAGAATATTTATCATTCCCATTTTACAGATGAGGGAATGGAGGATCACAGAGGTAAAGCGACTCATTCAAAGACAGGTTGGAAATGATGCAGTAGGAACTTGGACTCAGATCCCATGGCTCACATTTCTGCAGCATCATTTCCAAACTATTGGATTAAGAATGGGAGAGCAAAGATAAGGGATACTCAAAATATTCAAATTTTGAGGGATACTTAGAATAATTAAATGTGTGACCACCCCTCAAAATTTGAGTTAATCCTTAGTTAAATATGTATACATGGACAAGACTCCCTAGTATTTACTTTTTTGCCATTCTTTTTTTCTACATTGCTTTACTTAGTCTTTCATTTTTGTTTAAACATCCAGAGTTTTTCTACTAGACCATGATGTTTCTCAAAATTTTTATGTATGGCCTTTCCAAATTTAGGAACTTGAGGTAAAATGAAAATCCTGAAAGTTTCTAAAACTGATGAAGATATATGGATTATATCATAAAATACGTGTTTATCTGGGGATCACATGCACGCACGCGCGCACACACACACACACACACACACACACACGCACACACGCACGCACACAGATCCTGTCTTGTTTTCAACACTGAATAATGCCTACAACAAAGTCCATGCCCTGGAGAGATCACTATTTAAATTCTTAAATGGATTTCTTTTAGATGCTACCTAGTATTCGTAAATAATTGCCTGTTTCTCAAAACCTAGCACCCTACATTTTCATCAGTCTTGCCTTATGTATGCTTTCCATAACAACATCCACTTAATAGCCCACAGAGATTTGTCACTTTGGATTTATCTTGCTGCCAGCTTCCAGAAATGTGTAAATGCTACTATCTGCCTTTTACCGTTTTGGTTTAAATCTGATTCACTTGCTCATTGTTGAAATGATTCATAAGACATTTTTTTTTAAAGGACAGAGAACCTCAAGCAAAACTTACTGCTTTAAGAAAAAAAAGAGAAGAAAAGAGACAGAAATCCCCTGGGCACGTTGAGGGCTCCATCCTACCTTCCAATATGCAGTATGCATTATCACGCATCTTGGAAAATTCAGCTATTGTGCATGTGCATGCAAGTTTTAGTAGGTGATTGTTCAAATTATGTGGCACTGTCTGCCAACTGTTCAGAGGACAAAATAGAACCCCTAGTTGTGGAACTGATTTGCAAACTCATAATGCTTGAGATGATCTGTGTATAGTATTCTCTTGTTTAATTTAACAGGCAGAGTTAACAGAGAATTCCCAGGTGCTCAAATTACCCAAGGACAATTTTGTGTGCGTTCAAGGCCTGGAGAAAATGGCTCTCACTGATTGAGATCAATTTTCTGGGATCAAGATGGGCACAAACTGACCTGGGCTTTGTTAGTAATCCTTTCTAGATGGTGTATACATTAATTTCTTTTGTACATTGAAGAAAACTCAGTCTTTACATCCTATTTTTTTTCTTCCTTCTTTTAGGCCTTTCCAGAGTTGTTGAACATATACATGATGAGGTGAAGCTAAGAAATTATTCTAAAATCTCTCAGATGTGCTGAAGAAGTCACCTGACTGTGATAGGCTCTCCCTTCTCCCTTCAAAAACATTACAGCTATTTTCATGGGCTTCTGAACAAAAGTGAAAAGAAAAGAAATGTATAAAAAGAATGGCAAAAAGCAAATATTAAGGGGTCTTGTTCAAGTATATGTTTTAACTAGGGGTTAGGAATACTCAAAACTCAAATTTTGAGGGATGCTCACACATTTAATTATTCCAAGTATCCCTCAAGATCTGAGTATTTGAGTATCCCTTATCTTTGCTCTCCTGTTCCTAATGTAATAGCTATGAATCATGGAATACTAGAGTTTCTGAAGAATTTATGGGCAATGTAAAGAAGTAATGTGCATTGACCAAAGGAGGAACATTGGAGCATAGCTTTAGAGTTAGAAGGGACAGCAAAAGTCATTCAGTCCAACCTCTTCATTTAACAAGATGACGAAAAGGAGGCCCATGGAGATTAAGTGATTTGCTCAAGGTAAGTAAGTGTTGGAGGCAGAATTTGAACCTACTTCTCCCTGTTCTCTGGAGCCAGTGCTTTTTCCTTTCTCTTAAGCTCACTGATAATGAGGAATACACAGGCAAAATGGTATAAGGATGTCATTAGAGAAATATATAAGCAGAAAAAAATGGGCCAGTCACATAATGAGAGTGAGGTATAACTAACAAATAGCCTTTGCATTCCATAGGTATCTATGTACCTTTAATGAGAGTAAGGCCCCCAGCACATGTAGGGAACACCCAAAGCAAATAATGGGAAGACACAGAAAAGAGTCAGAAAGGATGAGCAATCATGAATAGCTTACAATCTGTACCTTTGGAGGGATTGTCCATATTGATAGAATCACAGATCCAGTGAATCACTAGAATAATCTCAATCCTAAATTTATCTGTTCTGCATAGTTCATGCCTTGAAGAATTAAAAGAGATACATTTTGGAATCTAGGATATTTGCTGCCCAAGAGTGGGTTGTTCTCCAATTGACCTCCATCTTCTAGAAATTCCGTTAAAGTCAATGGAAACCCTCTAGCTATGGAAACATTGAAGAACAACCCTTTAGCTTGTTTCACATTCCTGTTGCAACAGTGAGAAGTATGACAAAAATATTATTGATAAGGATGCCCACATTGCATGGGCAGAATTGTGAGACTGCTAGGGACTTCTAGACACAGGTTAGAGGTTCTATAGGTTTATTAGCCCTTAGATAGGCTGAAGAGCTGAGAGAGATGAACTGATGACATAGCTTTTTTAAAGTACTAAATATTATTTATAAGGAAAATTAAATTGCCACAGCAAAAACTGGTTAGACAAAATAAAAAATGTTACAGGGACCCAAAAGAGAAAAAAGACTGACATTCCCACCATCTTCTTCTACTCTATTTCCTAGAATAACAATCAAGAATTTTATAGAAATTTAAGATTTTCAAAATACATTACTCTCAAAAGTCTTAGTGCAGTTGTAAATTTTAATAGCTTATTAACAGCTTTCTACCCTTTGGTCTCAACTCTCCTTTGGTCCTCCAAACAACTACATGAGGTAGGTACAGCAGTTATTAATTTCCCCATTTTATGCATGGGAAAACTAAGTTTCAGAAAGTTTGATTTGCCCATGTTGGTCAGAGGTTCAAATTCAGGAGGTTTGTCAAAGAAGGTATCAATGCAAAGTGGAAAAAAAGCTGGATTTGGACTCACGTGGCCTGAATTTTAATCCAAGTTCTGCAATTTCCTGTCTGTGTGACCTCTACAGGCCTTGTGACCTTATTTGTGAAATGAGGGTTTTGGACCAAATAACCTTTAATATCCCATTTCGCTCTAGCTTTCTGATCTTATAACTCCGAGTTCTGCTACATTATGCTCCCCTTTTCCTAAAAAGTGATGATTTGAGAGAGAGACAGCAACAGAGATAGAGATACACAGAGAGAGAGAGAGAGAGAGAGAGAGAGAGAGAGAGACAGCGACAGAGATAGACAGACAGAGACAGAGAGGGAAAGACAGAGAGAGAGAGAGAGAGAGAGAAAGAGAGAGAGAGAGAGAGAGAGAGAGAGAGAGAGAGAGAGAGAGGGAGAGAGAGAGAGAGAGAGAGACCAGAGACAGAGAGACAGGAAGAACGGATACAGAGAGGGAAAGACAGAGAGAGAGAGAGAGAGAGAGAAAGAGAGAGAGAGAGAGAGAGAGAGAGAGAGAGAGAGAGAGAGAGGGAGAGAGAGAGAGAGAGAGAGACAGGGAGAGAGAGAGTTATTAAGTAGCAGCAAGTTTTGAACCATTCTACTGTAGAGAGACTGGTTGTTAAGTCAACCTTGATGTGGTAACTGTTTCTGTGGCTATAGTGATCACTGAAGTAGCAACACTTCAAACTTATGGGTGTTTCTTTCATCTGAATATCTCAAGGCATTTTAATAACTCTTTATTCTTTGCAACTTCCCCTGGAGGCAGGCCCAGTGGCTATTTCTTTAGTGGATGAATGGCAATACAGATACAGTGAGCTGTTTAAGTCTTCTGAGAAATTTGATTGGAATGATTAAAATATACCTTAGGCTTTTTGGTTCCCAGTCCAGCAAGCTAGTATGCTACGTGATTTGTTAATAAGGTGTTTTACTTTAGAAGATTCAAAGAAAAGAGAGATCTTTGATTAATCTCTTTAAATTGGAAGGAATTGTGAATATAAAGGTAAACTAGCCTATAGAAAAAGTAAGTGGTAGAGTGCCACGAAAAGCAAAGCTGGTTAGGAAAGAAGGGCAAAGGAGAAGGTGTTCTGCATGTCAGATGTAAAGGGGAGGATGCCTAGAGACCTGTCCTGTTTATGAGAGTGAGATAATATCTCTTTAATATCTATGAGAAGAAAGACTGTTAAGCGGATTGCAAAGGCTGGGATTTCGCAGCTTGTTAGAGCTCTTAAGGAAAGCTGCTCTATCCAGGCAGAAAATGTCTGAAGTCCTAACTGGTTCATTCATTTTTCAGGTACCTCAATGCACTATAACAAAATCATAGGTAGAGATACAGTGAACCATCTTACCTACAAGCCTGCTGGTTAATACTTGGTTCATAGGCTATTACTGACTCTCTGATAGCTTTTGAAAATCAATTTTTTTCCTCATTAATTTTTTTTTACCATAAAACCTTTAATATAACTGAAATCATAGGTTCCAGATAGAAAGATGCCATAGCTTCTAATACTCCACTGAGTTTAGATTGTATATGGTAGCTTAAACAGTGTTAAAGGGTTTGATCCTTACTATATTTCTCTATCTGCATTTTCTGTGAGTCTGTATAAAACAATAGGCAGGGACTTTGATTTGTCCTGGGTATTTATGTGTCTTAGTTTTTAGAAGCCTAGCAATTTTAGGTCCATCCTCAAACAATAAACCAATACATAGTAGAGTTGAAACTGGATTTGAACCACTCTGTTTAAATTTCTGGTGATGTTATTGGAGGAATTTCAAGAAAAAAAATGTACCGTAATGGTCATATAAATTTCACAAATGTGAAATTGGTTACTCAAATTTGTTTCCCAGGTGGTTGCTCACTTGTTTCAGTCACGTCTGACTTTTCATGACCCCATTTGGAGTTTTCTTGGCAGAGATCCTGGAGTGATATACCATTTCCTTCTTCAGTTCATTTTACAGATGAGGAAACTGAGGCAAAATGGTTAAGCGACTTGCCAGATTTGAACTTTCCTGAGTCTTCCTGACTCCAGGCCCAGCACTTTCTCCATTGTGTCACCTAGCTCTCCCCAAATTCGAGTAACTATCACCAAATAGTGTGCATTGAAAGTGTAGTTCAGGAGACCACCTTAGCAGTGTGTAAACCAAGCCAATCATTATTTTCCTTCTTCTCGTAGACCAGAGGTGAGAAACCTGCAGCCTCAAAGCTACATGTAAGGTCCTCATGTGCAGCCCTTTGACTGAATCCAAATTTCACAGAACAAATCCCTTTAATAAAAGGATTAGTTCTGTAAAACTTTGGCTCAGTCAAAAGCCTGCACCCAAGGACCTAGAAGGCCATACGTGACTTCGAGGCTGTAGGTTCCCCACCCCATTCTAGGCTCTTCAGGACAGCTTCTCTGTAATATCACCATGTGGGAAGCAGTTCTTCCATAAAAGTGTCAGAAAGCATCTTCCTGGCTAAGTTATCCAGCCATAGTGATTCCATAGTCTTCTAGAAGTTGTTCAATGTAAATTGTCCTTCTAGTGTGACATGGCCACAGACATTAGTATTATCCTGTACTGGTGGAGTCAGCTATTGATGAGGGTCATTCTGATTCCCATGGAAAAGGGAGAGGTGACTATTATTCCATGAGGTTGGTCAATCATTGGTTGCCTAAAAACCCTTTCCACATGTACATGGAATGAACAAAGAGAGGGGGAAACCTCGGATTACACTGACTGCTCCTAACACAGATGATAACATGATCAAAAAAAGTAGTTTGAACACAACTTCTGGCATGATTTCAGTGATTGTTCACTTCCCACCTTTCTAAGCCTCTCCCTAAGGAACTTGCCGGTTGCCTACGAATACCTTAATATTCAAAACAGTTTAGCTTGGGATTTTCAAGACACAAAGTTGGTTTTATTTTTTATTCAAAAAATATCCCTTTTATTAATAGACCTATTTGTTGTACAAACAACTTGAAAGGGAAGTCTCTTCTGCCCCATGGCCACCCTGGATCCCACATATCTGATTCAAATGTTTCAGGAATGACCAGCCCTGGCCAGAGTTATAGGCTAGATGTGATTGAAAGCACAAGAGCTATCATTATTTTATATAGAGGTTGATAATGACAGAAGGGAAATAAGAGAATTACCAAATTTGAAAGCTGGAAGGGACCTCAGTGGCTACTGAGATCAGCCCATACATGAAGAGAATCCTACTAAAACATATCCCAAATTGGGAATATTGGGAAAGTTGGTCCCTTGTCAAAAAGCATCAGTATTAGATATAGAAAATCCCTTCTCACTAGCAGATACATACATCAATCATATATAGAATAGGAGAAAAAGCACATTTGGATAGATATCCCATAATTGATGACCATATAGTAACACTAGAAGAATATTCATGTTAAAAAGCTAGAATTTTGTTGGATTAAAAATGTGGTCTTTCAGAAGCAGCAACAGGCTAATGGGCATTACATTTGGTATCATAATAACTGGGAGTCATACTCAAATCCAGTCAAGATAGAAGCATATGGGTCCTTAGCTTGGATAGCACTTTTTTTGTCACTGCTTCACAGTATTATAAAATGATAAATTGAAAACGGGAGGAAACTCCCGTTTTCAACCCCTCATTTTTAGATGACTAAACTGTGGCCCAGAGAAGTTCAATAACATGCTGTAAGCCCACTTGGTATTTTTTTTAAGCCTACTTGGTATTTGAGCCTCTAAGTATTGATATAGCTTGATGTAGTAAAAATTGGAAGACCTTGGTTCCTTGATCAAATCATTTCCCCTGTCTGAGCCTCTATTTGCCTATTTTATTTTAATTACAGAGTTGGATTTAATTACAGAGTCAGGGGGTTGGATCATGGTGGACAATGACCCACTCTTTCTAGCTCTAGATTCTACGTGACTTATTTTGTTTTTCTCATTCTATAATGTAGAAACAGATGACTTCAATTTCTAACAAGTAGCCTTTGTTTTCATTTGCTCAGAGAGAGTTGATACAGGCAAACCCCACTATCAAATGTCTTGCTACATTATATGTTTAAATTGTAATTATATTTCAGTCACTAATAATTCCCTTGTCCAACATACAACCTGCCTATAACTTATAGTTTCACAAAATTGTCTGAGATCCAGCTAGACTAAATGATGTGCTGATCCTCACACAACTAATAAGTGTTAGTTTTGGGATTTGATCCCGTATCTTCCTGACTCCAGGTCCAATGCTCTATTCATTAAACTATGATATTATTCTTCTGTAGATTTAGCTGTGTCTATACAACATTCCAAATAACTTCCTGGGTGGCACAGTGACACAGGTCTCCCATCTCATTATGTCAAAGAATATGATACTATGTCACATGAGTGTTTTCCTTGTCCTCTAACACAAAGTTTCTATGCTATTGAATCAGAATTTCCTAGAGAAGGTAGGGTGAGGCTATTTGTAGGGTAGAATCAGAAAGCTTAGACTAATGGTGATGAAGGCACAGTCTCTGGGAACCCCCTTGAATCTGGAATACAGTCTCTGGGAGCCCCCTTGAACTGTCCTTGAATCTTCCAACTAGATCTGGCCTTCCCCTAAGGCCATAAGCCTTACATTATCATTAGGCCTAAATCTCTACCTAGTCTCGCCCTTTATTGTCCAGCTACTTCCCCACCCTTGATATATCAGTATCCATGCCTTCAGCTACTTCTCATCCTTAATTCCATTCTCTAGGTTCCTGGACTCTGACCCCACCTTATCCTCCTTAGACTTCCCCTCAAGACCCTCCCTAAACCCCTCCTCTAGTCACCCCAGACCACCCCTCAATCCCTCCTACAGTCTTTGTGTATATAATCTCCATCTTGCCTCCATGAAGGTGCTCAGATTCAATCTAATTCAGTAGGTTGAATCTGGCCTGCTTGTGAAAACAGGCCTCACAAAGGGTGGGATTTCTTAAGACAGCCCATTATGGTGAATCCCTAATAAACTTTCTCTTTTCCCTTGGCTGAGAAGGCTTGAGTCGAATTCTTTCGGCAGACCCGGCGTGTAGGTATTTTGGGGTCTCGAGCACCCCTAGAAACCTATAGTTCCTCACCATCATCATTTTTGCTTTAACCTCTTCAATGGTACCTATAATTCTGAATTTGCTCATTGGATGGAAAACACCTAAGTCTTCAAGACTCTCTGGTTAGAGTATCTCATATGAACTTCATTGTCTGAGGTCCCTCACAGAACTTGGCTTTCCTCCCAATCAGTCACCAAGTATACACTTAATTTCTTTTTAAAAGGCACCTGGTTTTGTTTTTGGTTTGTGTATATGTCTTTTTGTTAAGTGGGTGAAGGATGTGTAATCTATCTCATGCATAATTTGTTTAAGGCAAGTCATTAAAAATGCACTAAAAGTTTAATAGTTTAATATGCTCTATATGCTCCTGATAGAATACTCTCTCCATGTGAATGATTTTGAAAGTTTCAAAAACAGTTTTTAGAGTTTTTATTGCATGCCATTGTTTGCAATCTCTCTTTTTAAAGCTCTAAAATTAACATTTATTTCCTATCAATTTTATCTTCTGTTTGCCTGATATTGATTTTTTTTTTTTTACTCTTTGCGTGTCTAATGGAAACAGAGCTAATGGGTCTTTGCCTTGTTTATTCCCTTGCTTATGCAGCAGCCCTGTTTTGATGCAGTCAGCAGAGCTCTAGGAATAGAGTTTTGGAGGGGCAGTAAAGGGAGCAGACCAACAGAAAACATTGTAGTTAGAGAATCACAGAAGCATAGAATTGTGAAGTTGTAAGGGACCCCAGAGGTCACCTGGTTCATTCCCTACCTGATAAAGGAATGCCTTCTACAGCATTGTCCAGATCCCCAAACAATTGTGGTTGCTGACTTACATCTCTTTCTTTTTTTCCTTTTTTCTTTTCCTTCCTTCCTTCCTTCCTTTCTCTCTCTCTCTCACTCTCTCTCTCTCTCTCTCTCTCTCTCTCTCATTCCTGAACATCCTTGTGAAATTCATAAGAGATCTATGTCTTCTTTCAGTGACTAAAGGGATTAAAATGATTTACATTTGTGGAAAGCCTCAACCTCACTCATGCGGAAGTCATAATTCCTCAGGTACTCTGCCACCACCCAGCTCTAGTCATTCAACCGGTAAGAAACCTTGGGGGTGTCAGGCTGCTCAGTGCCACTGTTGATATGTCCAGCTTATGAGTAATACAGGAAAAGGACACTATTTCAACTGGTCCTTTTTTTTTTACTAGACTTGCAACTTCATCAATGTAGAAAACTCATCATATGAAAACTTTTCCCACCAATGCAGATCAGCAACACTTCTGTAACTTAGAGCCCAAGAGCATTGCCCAAGGCACTGAGAGTTTGAGTGCCCTGCCCATAGTCAAACAGTTAGCATGTGTCAAAGGCGGCACTTGAGCCCACATCTATCTGAGTCCAAGGCTGGCCTCTATATATTTAAACAAGTTGTCTCTGCAGTTAGTCCAAGTTGATGCAAATTTTATATATTCAATGTCTTTTCTCAAGGGTATTATGCCTTCTGTTAAGGAGAGTCCTAATGGCTAGCTGTGAACCTTGTCAAATCCCCCTTGGTTGTCAATTGCAACTTTTCTTAAATCCCAATTATCCGTGATAACAGAGGCCAAGACTGTAGTCCGTATTAACAAAATTTTGAGGTGCCCCACGTTTAATTTTATTCAATAGTTTATACTTTTTCTAACATTAAAAAATAAAACAAACAACTAATACTGTAACTACCATTGCCAGTGTGGTGCAGTAGATATAGTTCTGGACTTGGAGTCAGGAAGATCTGAGTTCAAATCCCATTTCTGATACTTAGAAGCTAAATGACTGTGAGCAAATGAGTTTCAATTTCCTTATCTGGAAAATGAGGACAAAAGCTCTAGTACCCATTTCACAGGGTCATAGTAAGATTTAAAGAAGATAGTGTATATAAAGTGATTTGCCAACTGCAAAGCGCTATATAAATGTCAGCTATTATTACCAGAAAGTAGTAGAATTGGCTTCTGATGCAGTTGCTAATGAGCAGTGAAATGGCCCAAAGGCAAGTAGCAAGAGGAGAAGAATGGGCCTAGATAATCCACAAATGGATAATTATCCCCTGAATAATTAAAAGCTGACACTGTGCAATTGAGGGACACAATTCAAAATACTGACATGACAGAAAATACTACTTTGCAGTTGTAGAATGCAATTCTGCAATTACCAAGCATATATTATTAGCAAGTGTTAGTAGGGTCTAACAGGAAGTACATTGGAACAGGAGAAACAGAAGAAGATGTATATCTCTAACTCTAACTTGCTGTGAAGTTTGGTTTGCCTCATGCTACTCCAAGATTCTACTATTTTCCCATTTAGTTAATCCTACAGCTCTCCCTGGAACCGCTTTATCACTGACTGCCCTTCTAGGCACTTCCACTGTGCTCTCTTGATCTTATAATAAGCAAATTCCCTTAGATCCATGACCTATTCTGCAACTGTCTCCGTCCCCTCCTTCCCCCCTTCGACCCCACCCCCCTTGAATGTAACTAAAACCTGGCTTCTCCCTGATGACACTTCTTTCTTACAGAGGCAGTTTCTTTTCCCAATCCTGTCAATTGATGCAGAGAGGAAAAGGGTTGGCATATTCCTTTCTCCCCACAGCAGTTTCCACACCATTGTTTTGCCATTGCTATTCAAGACCATCTTCTTTTCTGAAGTTCTCACTTCTTGAGCAGGAAGAATGCCCTGCTCAGCTATTTTGCAGTCATTTCTCACCCCCTAGAACATGCTCCATTTTTCTTAATGACTTCAACAATTGATTCATGGTACTCTTGTCCACCTGGCCTTTTGCCATGACCCTCAACCTGCCTAAATCTTTCAAAACACACCTCTAATCTAATGACATTGACCTTCACTCCACTTCAGTAACTCATCAGGAGTCATATCTTGGATTATCTCATCATTTGGGATTACATCTCTTTTTAGTTCTCAAACAATATTACTAGCTCTAATTCCAACTTCCTATTCCATTAACTATACCTCTTTATTTCTCCTGTTGAATGTGCTTTTTGTCTTCAGAGTAATCTCCAGTCTCTACACCCCTCTTATTTTCCCAAGCTTCCTTCTGGTTTCAATTGACTTCCTATTAAAACAGAACCTCATGGTCATTCATTTCAACAGTGCTTTTGCTAATACCTTAAAATTCTTTACTCCCTTGACCTCCATTGTATCTATTCAGGTAACCTCTAATTTATATTGTCTTTCCTCCTGGGCTTCCCATTGGTATTGGGAACTTCACTGAACAGATCCAGCACATTCATAGTCTGTATCTGTTGGGTCTTCATTAATGCTTCAGAATTCCTTCTTTTCACCCCATATTTGACTTGATTTTATTCCCCACAAAGGCCATTATATTCCCTTTAGATTAGCTCTGGCAGATCACCGGGATTTAAAAAAAATCCAGCAGACATTTATTAAAGCCAAACATATGCAAAATGCTGTGTAAGGGGCTAAAAGAGATGCAAAAATAAATATCATTCTCCCCCTTCAGGAACACAAAATCTATAGAACCTTGGAAGTCATCTAGTTTGACTAGTACCTGAACAAGAATGTCCTCCACCATGTCCTTAAAGAGTGGTTATTCAGGCATCCTTGGGAGAACTCATGACAGGGAACTCTCTACCTCCCAAAGCAGCACATTCAATTTTCAGGTAATTCCAATTATTAGGTATTTTTCCCTTGCTTCAAACCTAAATTTGCCTCTCTGCAACTTCTACTTAGCAGTCCCAGTCCTTTGCTCTGGGATGATCAAGCACAATAGGTCTAATCCCTCTTCCATGTGGCAGACCTTGCAATTTTGAAGATACCCATCATCTCCCAATTCAGCTACTCTTCAGGCTGAGCATAGGGCCATGGAGACTAGGACATATTTAGAGGCAGTAGGAAAGGAGTCAGTGAAGCGGAGGAGACTTCAGATATAAGAAAGAGAAGGGATGATTTGATGGTGCAAGATCCCAGAAGCGATAAGAAGAAATAGGATCTACCTTCTGCAAGAAACTTTTCCTGATCCCTCTTAGTGCTACTGCCTACCCTCTGTTGATTATTTCTAATTTGTGCTGCATATAGTTTGTTTGTTCATAGTTGTTTACATGTTGTCTCCCTCTTTAGATCATGAGCTCCTTGAGAACAGAAAATGTCTTCTACTTTTCTTTTTAATCCCGGTGGTTAGCACAATGCCTGGCACCTTGTAGGTCTTTAATAAATATTTATTGATGGATTGTAAGTCAAACCTATCCATACATGTTCACTATATAGCTTCTACTTCATAATGAAGTGGAAGGAGGATGACATCTTAGAGCCAAGAGATTGGGGTTCAAGTCTAAACTCTAGTACCAACTAGCTATGTTGTCACATAGGTCATTTACTTAATTTCTCTGAAATTCAATTTCCTTATCTAAGTTGAAGGTAATCAACATATGTGATAATTACTTTAAAGGGTTGTCGTGAAGAAAGTGCTCTGAAAACTTAAAGTGTTTTGTTATTCAAATGTCAATTATTACTGCTATGTTTTCTTAGTGGTAACTCATATAACATGACTTTTTTTTCAAATTAGTCATCAAGTTGTATTGATTGTTTCTTTGCTTTTTTTTTGTCTGCATTCCATTTTTTCCATTCATCCTAATACACAATTATGGAGAAAAAAACAGTGGTCTTATTAACTTTGCACTCTTAAGATCTAAGGGGAACAATGTCCTTGCATGAAGCAAGTGAATGATCAAAACAAACAAGAAAGAAAAAGAAAACACCCTCCTAAACTCAAACCTTAGAAATCAAACCTTAAAGGAATAAATTATTGTAACTGTGGGAACAACTTCAAAATGGTATGATGGTATGTAATAGTGGACCTAAATTTCTTTTTGAGAGATCAAAATCACTTGGGTTTTTTGATGATCCTTCCAAACTCTTTAAATATGGAAACCCCTAACAGAATATCAGCTTTTATATATAGGACCCTTATCACACCCATCTTTATTAAAACCACATTTGTTAAATATCTACAATATACCCAACACTAGGGTAAATTGAATGAGGACCCAAACACAAAGGAATACAAAAAAACTACTGTCAGTGCCTTCAAGCAGTATGTGATTTAGTTGAGTTGACTCAACTCAGCCCTGCGACAAGCACACAGAATACGTCATAAAAGTCCGTTAAAGTGAATTAATAAATGCAAACAATTATACGATAATACAACGATTTCATCATGAATTAAAACTCTGACAAAAGACCAAGGCAAATAAGAGATTTAAAGCCAAATACTTGTGTAATGTACAAATCTTTGCTGGATAATGCTTGTGATCTTATATTTATGGCATCATTAAGCCAGATGGATCCAAAATGCTGTACAAACTTTACTAACCGTATGTGCATACTAAATAAGAAGTCATTTTTACTTAGCACTGAGGTGTAGCTACCTCTGAAAGATAATGGGGCTAAGATTTTAAAAGGGCTCAGTAACTTAAGAGAGGCTTTTAGGTCAGGAAATGAGAACCACAACATCTGGTTGAAGCTAAAAGAGAATTTTAACTAATTACTCAAGCTGGAATATGGCCAAAACCCTGGAGTTAACACACCTGGATAATATCTGGAGAGTGTTTCTGGAGAAACACACTCTGGTAAGAGAGAGGATAGTGAAACTTTTATAGGTCAGTGAGGGGAATGAAAAAAATCCAGGATTGAAATCTTTCCCTTTGTTATCTGTCTTATTTACCCACTAACATTATATATGAACATACATGCACACACTTGTATATGTACACATACGTGTGCGCGCGCACACACACACATACATACGTAAATATAAATGCACACTTATTTTTCTCGTTCTGTGACTGGGCCAAGTGATGTTTCTCCTGACTGGATGCTTGTGGAAACTGCTGTGCTAGGAGGCCTCATGCTTCCAGTATAAGGGATGCATGTCTTTCTCAGCTCAGAAAAGAGTGATAGAGTGACTAGTGATCGAGTTCAATAAACACACTCAGAAAAAATAAAACACACTGAGAAAAGATTATTTTGTCAACTGGTATAAAGTATTACTGAGAGCCTGCAAACCAAAAGATCCATTAAACAGTTAATTAGTCATGGCAATGTTTAAGATGACAATTTTGTAATAAAGAAAACTGAAAATGTATATTTATGAATATTCCTTTACTACTAATTGTTAAAAGAAAAGTAATGATTAAAAGTAATGATAAACTATTGGAGCCCAAGTTGGAAAATTTTGGTATTTGATGGGTTTTTAATCCTCATTGTATTAAGCAATGATAGATGGGAACAGAATGGAATATACATAATAGGTACTTGCTTTTAAAAAATTATTAATATTTTATTTTTCCCCAGTTACACATAAAAACAATTTTAATGTTCATTTTTAAAACTTTGAGTTCCAAATTCTCCAAATTCTCTCTCTCCCTTCCTTCCTCCTCATCTCCCTCCCCCCCTACCACTGAGAAGGCAAACACTTTGATATAGCTTATGCATGCAAAACATTTCCATATTAGTTAGGTTGTAAAAGAAAGTATAGATAAAAAAAAGCACCCAGAGAAAAATAAAGAAAGTAAAAAAGTATGCTTCAATCTGTACTCAGACACTATCAGTTCTTTCTTTGGGGATGGATACCATTTTTCATCATAAGTCCTGCAGAGTTGTCTTGGATTACTGGATTGCTGAGAATAGCTAAGTCATTCACAGTTGATCATCTTACAATATTGCTGTAACTTTGGACATAGGACATTTCACTGCATCAGGTCATGTAAGTCTTTCCAAGTTTTTCTAAGAGTATCCTGCTCATAATTTCTTATAGCACAATAGTATTTCATCATAGTCATACCACAAGTTGTTCAGCCATTCCCTAACTGAGGAGCATCCCCTCAATTTCTAATTCTTTGCTACAAGAAAAGAGCTCCTATAAATATTTTTGTACATATAGATCCTTATCCTTGTGGTTTTTAAAATCTTTTTTAGGATACAGACCTAATAGTATTATTGCTAGGTCAAAGGGTATGCATGGTTTGCCTTTTGGGCATAGTTCCAAATTGCTCTACAGAACGGTTGAATCGGTTTACAACTCTATCACCAGTATATTAATGTCTCATTTTCCCCACATCCCCTCCAACATTTCTCATTTTCCTTTTCTGTCCTGTAATAGGTACATCTTAGAATATATGTGTATAGGTGTATGTATATATATATGCACATTATTTAATACTAGAAGGTGGTGCCTCTCATAAGGCAGAAACAAGGAAGCAAAAATAAATTCTATGATGGTAGTAAAATAACTGATATGCCATACAGTTTTGCAAGATAGTCCTATTTTTTTCTTCTTTTTGGTCTGGACTTAAGGTTTCACCAGTGGGATGGAACTTCCATTGAGTTATCTAAAACTTACAAGTTTAACTGACTTGTCTGGGCCCTGAGAAGTTAAATGGTAGGACTCAAATCCAGGACTTCCTTACTCTAAAACCAATCCTCTATCCATTGAATTACCCTGTCCCTCATGTTCTGTTTAAATACTCAGAATCATCTTTGGAATCATGTTTTATTATTTTTTTCATTTTTTCTTTGTTGTCATACTCACAGCAAGAGAGATTTAGAATTCTCTGATTTTAATTTGACAAACTTGTCTTATTTCTAAAAAGAAAAAGAAAAACTCCATTTTGAAGCAAGGTAGAAGTAAATATACATATTGGACAAATAGATAAAATAAAAATGTGGATAAAGGAAAGTAGGAAATGATAAAAATTGTTGGGAAGGAGTAAGCATGTTCTGGTTGATTTTTGAAAAGCAGCCGAGATGGTCTAAAAATAGTTGTCATTAAAAAACAAAACAAAACAAAACCTCACTGTTCGCAATAGCCTGCAAATGGTTTTAATGACCCTTGCTGGTTATTTGGATCTTGCCATGAAGACTACAGGGCAGAATTAACGTTGTTCATGAGACCACAGATATAATCATTCACTTCTCTGGTTTCAGTCTTGCCTCAAATACATTATTCTGCTTTGGTCAGATATTTTGATATCATGTTAGAGATATAAAGTGGGGCCGGAATTAAAGTGTGTGATTATCAGTTAAAAAAATGAGACCATGGACATCAAGTGAAACGACATTGGTATTACTCATGATCTAATGAGGTAATATTCGTGAAGTGTTTAATAGTTGCTTTTTCATCCCTCCCCTCCAATTCCCCCACCAGAGGGAAAACATAGAAGTGATGAGTAATAGTTAACAATAGTTGAGCCTCAAATGTAACTCTAGAGCCCTAAGTGACTTACTACATAATGACATTTTTGCAGGTGGGTCCCAGACTTTTTGGCCTATATGTTATTGGACTATAAACTCCAGATTGCAAAAAAAATAATAATATCAATTCATTTATGGATTTAAAAGAAGAAAATGAATTTTGCACATAAATATGGTCAGTCTAATATTTACTAAAATAATAAAAATTAATAACAATAATAATAAACCATTAAACAATCTACAGAGGAAAATAGTGATAATTACATAATTTTATAAATAACACATAAGGGTAAGAAATTCTGGTTACTTTTTTGACAGAAGTACAGAAGATTAAACGAAGTCACTTTTATGTTTCTTGATTTATGTTTCTTACCTCATGAATTTTTTGGTTTTTGTTCTAGACCTATGATTTCTTCAGCCTATGAAACTCACAGTATGGAAACTCCTTTCATCAATCCAGATTAGCCCCTCTAGCTTAAGAGTCATAGAAAAATTCCTGATATACTGAGAGGTTAAGTTGTTGTGGTCACACATTTAGTGTGTTGGAGAGCTAGAATTTGAACTGAGGTTGACACAACTCAGAACCAGTCTTGTCCACAAAGCCATGAGACCACTCAAGAAATTTTATTTGCAAGTTTACTTAAGGTTGAGCACTGTAATATTCTGGAAGACAAAGGAAATTCAAGAAGCATTATTTGTGACCAATTATCTCAGTTGGTTAAAGAATGGAGCTAAAGATGCCTAGGTATGATTTCTTTTCTAGGGACATGAATTGCATTTTCTCAGTGGGAACCAGTACTTCTGATATAAACGGGCCAGACTCAGAGGGTGTAGAGACAAAGAATACATCATTATAAGAATAAGTCAATATGTTCTTCACATAAACTGGTTAGTTTTATATAGTGGGGATAGAGTTTTAATTAAAAAAAATAAAGATCATGGGTTTGACTTTTTTACAGATAAAATAACAAACACCTTTGTTTCAAATATTTCTTTATAACCCAACAACTTCCAAATGGTAGATGAGGGCTTCTTAAACTTTTTTCCACTTGAGACCCCTTCAGCTTCTTAAACTATAGGTCTTGACCCCATGAGGTCATGACACACAGTTTAAGAAGTGCTGTGCTTAGATGATGGTTCACTTACTAGAGCAATATTCAATTATTAACTTTTTAGTACTAAAAATTTCAGTAATTTATGATTTAGGTAATCATTTGGAGAGGGTTTTTTTGTAATAATATGTGACCTATATGTAAAAATCTCTAGTGACCTACAGATGAAAGAAGTTTTCAGGAGATATTATGTTAGGTGATGGTGGCATGTAGGCCATTAATGAGAAAGAAATAGTAAAAATCAATCCTAACAGCTAGGGTATTTGGTCTTCTGACCTCTTACTTCTGACCTATAAGTCTTTTCTCCATATTCTATATAAATTGGAGCATGTTCAAGGTCATAACTTATGTTGGTGTGGCTATTAGCCAAACCTAACTTTCTGTCAAAGTCATCTTTAAAAGAGGCTAGGTTGGAGGTACCTTCTAGGTCAGGCATAAAGGCATTTCAAAAGCGGAGTGTCAAACCTATGTCTTTAAAGATTAAGTGATATGAGGGTTGTCAAATATTAGTAAGGTATATGGAACACTTAGAATTCAAACTACCATGTATCAGGGTGTGTGCCAGTCTTTTAAGCTTTAAAACATCTCTCCTTAAATTGGGGTCGACTAATAGACCGAGTGTAAAATTGTTACTTTAAATTTCATTGGCAATGGCTGTGGTGCATATCCTCCTCCTTCCACCTCTGCTTTGAAAGGCCTGGGTGCCTCTCATCACACTTACTGATTGTGCGAAACCATTCTCTGATATGTGAGCTTTAATGGCCATATAGCATGGCACTTTCAGCATTTTCTGTTCTTCACCTCTCTGGGCCCTCCGTGTCCTGAATATGCTACTGGTAATTATTCATCACCACTGTCCTTCCTAAGCAGTTAAAGCTGCTCTCCATCTTGGCAGACAATAGGTGAAATTATATGGTACCAGGCTCACCTACAGTGATTTTGTTGATAACTCTGTTTTACTTTTCTTCTTTATTTGAAGATGACCATCTGTAAAATAAAGAAGGTGGGGGGGGCAGCGTTAGAATACAATGGAGAAGTGCGCTATGAGATACTCAAATGAAGACAGTGGGCTTCTAGAAAGAAAATTTGAGAAGACCCATCAAGCTTTTGACTCGAGGGGTCACTTAACCTCTTGACTAGTTTCAGAAAGATGTGTACATTTGAGACATGATACTCCACTTGTGAGGATGGTAGGTAAATAGTAGATGAAGAGAAGCCAACTTACTTGGTAAACTTGGGCTAAAATATGAATTTCAGTGCCAAAAATTTGAAGCTGACATGCAGAGATGAAGTGGGCATATGCGAAGCACCAAATTATGTTATCAAGAGAAATTCAATTCATAAAAATGGTCTTCCAAAAAAAAATAAGATACAGGCAATTGACAATTAGCTAGAAGAACAAAACAGGATTAGATGAATCAGAATCAGCAAGAGGAATTGGTCTCTTTATCCAAAGATTCTATTTTGCTAACATACAATCTGAAAGTCTTCTGTAGTGATTATTAATGTGAAATGCCAAAAACATGAGTTCTACCACAATAGAAATTATAAGAAAATTAAGATGCATGACTAGAAACAAAATATTAATGATTCTATCTGAACAGAATGTTGAGAGATTTTACATGGAATCCGATTGGCCAATGTATCTGACATTAATTATCTAGAGTTGTCCTTTCCATCCCAATTTAAACTACATCACTCATAAGAACAACAACAAAAAAAAGCTTGTCTCCAATTCTTCAATTTTTCATTTTCATTTCGTCCTAGTAATTCCGACCTAGATATCAAGAATTTTCTGAGAATTAACTCCACCCTCCTCATCATTATTCCCAGGAAAATACCCTAGCCTTGATTAGTATTGCTTCACTAGAGTCCAAAATGTTGTTCACTCAACTTCATTATACTTTAGTCAAATTAAAAACTTTTACAGACCTAGTATTTTTTTTTCTAGCTGATCAAGATTATGCACTAACGTACCACTTACAGCATGTCATAGAAGGGTCTCATTACTTTTTTTTATCTGTCATTAATGAAAACCGCTGTTAGATTTTAGTAACTTGTAGAAGTTATTCAAGGAGAAACGTTTGAGGGGCAGTGGAACATGAGAGCATTTGATTTTTGTACCCCTATTTCCTTTTTTGCTCTTTTGCTTTGGGGTATTTTCACAATGATCATTGTGAGCAAGTTGTAAAGAAAGACAGGGAAATGAATATAGGTTAGGGCTTGGGATAATGATTATACAGGATACTTTCATTTGCATGTGGGTTACATGAGATGGTACAGGGAGAAAATATAATAAGATTCAAAAAACACTGGAAAAAATTATGAATGACATATCTCTTGGAAGTTTTATGGAGAAGTCTCTATTTAGTTCTTTCTGTTTCTTGGTCTCCAATGTTTGTGACTCTGGAGTTATCTTTAACTTTTACTCCTCTTTTAGCTCTCATATTATTACTAAGTCTCATTTGACTCCACTTCTATATCACTTCTTAAATCCATCTCTTACTGTCCAGTCACGCTGTCCTCACCTTAACAGAGAAATTTATTACCACCCTCTCAAACAACTGCAATAGCATCCTCTAAAGTCTTTGTTGAAAGACTTATTGAAAATTATATATCTCCACTCTCTGTGCCTTCCAAGCCATGTTTTATATTACAGCCAGAATAACCTTCCTAAGGTAGAGGTCTGGCCTTGTTGCTCCTCCTTTAAAAAAAAAATTATCAATAGTTCCCTATTGCCTATTGAACAAGCTCAGACTTACTGGCATTCATGATCCAAGGGGATCTGTCATCATCCTAATTTTCCTCACCACATATTCTATAACTCAGTTAAACTGAACCACTTTCTGTCTCAGAACCGCCCTGCTCTCTTCACCTCATTGCTTTTTTTGAGGTTGTTGCTACCTTGAATGTCTTCCTTCCCCTCTTAGTGAATTGTTACCCATCTTTTAAAGCCAAGTTAAAATACTACGTCTTCCACAAAGCTTTCATTGATTTTTGCTTTTGAATTGACCTGTTCCTTCAGCACTAACCCACAGCCTTTGCTTTTGTAACTCTAATAAGCTTTTCCTATAATATTGTATAGCTATCTAGGTTGGTTATTAGAATGTAGGACTGTAAGAACAGTCTATTTTTTTTAACATTTTATCTCCTCCAGATTCAGCAAAACACTTATCATACAGTAGGCATTTAATAGATGTTTGTTGAATTAATGAAAGCTACATTCCTAGCCTTTTAAGGATGATTAAACTGGAAGGCAAATACCCATGCTCACTACAAAATGTCCCTTGGAGTTGTGTTAGAAAATGAATAGGTCATTGATATGAGACAATATGGCAGTTCATATGTTCTTCTGTTAACTTTGGAATGTTCAAAATGAAACAAAATAGTGCTCAATTATCTTACCCTCTGGTATTCCTTCATTATCATCAATTAGTGTTTATTGATTTCCTACCTCAAAATTAAAATCTGAATACTTTAAAAGTAAATAAAACAGACATGGATCTCTCTTTATCCCCTTACTATTTAAAATAGACACCAACACCGTTCATAACATAGGAAGGCATACAGACAACCAAAGAACACTACAAAAAAGCAAGTATTGTTACTGTAGGAAGCCTCAGTGCTTGTGAATAAACAAAGACATTTTTACACTATTTATAGTTTACTGTTTATGATTCTTCTATTTATTCATTGACTTCTGTGCATGACCAGAAATTAAATCATGTTGAATCCATCAAATAACAACTATTAATTGTGGCTGTCTTGATATCTTGGGCTTGGCATCTTTTTTTTTTCTATATTTTTATTTCATAGGCCTCTTAGCTCATTTGTCTGCTAGTTTTGCAAAACATTCTGAAGAGTAGATATCAAACTTCTCTGCCACTGTCAATTCATATAGCTGGGCAAAAAATTCTTGGAGTCAGCAATATAGCCTTGTTCTTGAGTGCTTGGTGGCTGATCCTACTCAGTCTCTTTACTGCGCTGTCCCAGAAACACTATCTCTGACAGCTACCAACTGCATTTTGTCTCTAGTTTTAATCTCCTTTTTCCTACAGACCATCACTTTGTACATCTCCCTTTTGTGTGTATCCTATCATTGTGGTAGGGCTAGTCGTAAGTTTTAAGAAACCAAAGTTAAGGTCCTCATGCAAAGTGCCATCTGTTTGAGACAATTCCCATATTTGTAAAACAAAGATTTGCATGTTTTCAGTTAGCTTAAATTTCTCCAAAGTAATCAAATCAACATATATTTTAATTGTGTGTGAAATCTCCAGATACAATCTCTAAATCTCCCAAACTCTCTATGCCTAGATTTCCATAAATGTCAGTAATGGTCCTCCCATGTCCCATATAAGTACTCAGGGTAACAAATGTGTATTAGGGAGAGGATAGACTGTCTCATTTTATGGAAAATACAGAAGGCCCAAGGCATTATAATTCCTAGAAATAGATACAGAAGTACTTAAAAGCTCACACTCTTTAGGAGGTGAATTGTGCTTGGTGTCACCTTGATATTCCAGTAGAATCTCTTTTCCCCATAGATTCCTATTAAATATCTCTCATAATCTTATAACACTGTCATGTGATTTGCACTCCTTCTAGAAGGCAAAAAAAAAAAAACACTTTGGGATTGCTAGATAGGAACTCCCCTTCCCACCAAGGCAGCTGGATGGCACAATGGATAGAGTGCCAGGCCTGGAGTCAGGAAGACTTGAGTTCAAATATAACCTCAGACATTTAATAGTTGCATAACCCTGGGAAGTCACTTAACTCCTATTTGCCCCAGTTCCTCATTTGTAAAATGGGGACACACCAGAGAAGGAAATAGCAAACCACTCCAGGATTTTTGCTAAGAAAACCCGATGGACAAAGTCCATGGGATCATGTAGAGTGGGAAGCATAACTGAATGACAACAAAAGGTGAATAATATGCTACAGTAGTAGAAGTAGTAAAGTCCGATAATCCCCCACATCATGACTTTAATTCTCTTATCACACATCCAGCCTCAGGGCCATGTGGATGATCAACTTTCTTTAAAAGAATACTCTGGAACTCCACTTCTACTCTCTTGAATGTCAGATCTCAGAACCCTTGAACTTGGGCTCATTCTCAAGACAACTTCCAAGACTATCATTGCCCAAGAAATAAACCTCCCTTCTCTGCTAGAAGGCTAGATTTCAGGATTATGCTGCATAGAGAATTCCCTTTATCTTCTATGCAGGAGTTTGTGGGTTTGGAATATTGCTTATAAACTCTCCCCCTTGGTCATGTGGCCAGGTATATTTTTGTCCCTGTCATGTGTTCTGCAGTATATTTCATCATTACCTTGGCTGTTGACGTATTTTGGAGTAGGGAAGCCCAGTCTCAGGTCTTCTGTCTCTGATCTGTGCTCAGAGGTGTAGGACAGAGTCAGGAATACCTGGATTAAAACCCCCCTATATAGTTATCATCTGTATGACAGTCTGGGCCTCAGTTTATTTATCTGTAAAATGAAGGAGTTAGACCTTCGAGGTCACTTCTAGCACTAAATCTATGAATCTATATTTATGAATATCGTTAATTTTAAGAAATAGAAAGTTATTTAACAGATGATGGAAATATCCATTTTTAACCAGCAAAAGTCTCAAAATACTTTATGAATGTTTCAAAGTTCAGCAAAACATAAAACACAATGTGCTAAGCATTTTCCTCCTTAATTATTAAGCACAGGTATCAAGGGAAATATAATACTTATGTTTCTGATTCACTTATACTTAACTCATCAAAATTTTGTCCAGGAAGACCTCTTCAATATCTAAAAAGTCTTAGGAGTCTCTTTCAAAAGATTTGTAAAATGCCTTTGCTTAGACACTGAAAACTCATATTTCCCCAAGAAATTAACCCAGAATTCAGGTTTCACTTCAAACAAGCCCATTATTTTTAAAGGAACTTTGCTTTTTTGTGATATATCAACAAAGTTTCTTCTACTAACATCTTACTCTCATGCCTCATTGTGTGGCTCTCAAAGGCTTTGTCATCAGAGCTCAAGCTCTGTCAGTTTCTACCAAGCTAGAAAGGCTTCAGTATGGGCCCCAAAATGAATGTCTTTCATCTGAGAATCAGATCACCTAAGTTTGGAGATTTTCGTCTCCAGGTTGGTCGCAGTATGATGAAGTTTTCTGCTATAGAAAGTCCTGAAGACCATCTACCAAACTGTGGAGGGGTTGTAAATCTGCATTGGGAAGACAGTATCTACAGTGATGAAATCTGGCTCTTTGAAGTATTGGAATATTTGAGTATAATGTAGATGTATTTTATAGTTCAGTGAATATGTAGTGATCATGCTGTGTTGATAAGCAAAATGGGCTCTTAGCACTTAGTTCAACCAAGTGCCCTTGAAGAGTTTGGCCTTTGTTTCCTTGATTAGATTTGGGTGTCCTTGGTGCCTCCTTGCCTCAGGGGACATGAGTTTGAGTGACATGTCTGGGATAGCAGAGGCTTTTAGACCACGTGGGTTTAAGTTGCCTCTTCGTGATGATTCTAGGTCACGTGGGTGAGTCGCATGTGTGACTCACCCCCGACCCTGAAAAAGATATAAAACCAGGGGTTGGCTTTCTCTTTTTTGGAGCCCTTACCCATAGCAGTGGTGGTGCGAGTGACTGTGGGCCAGCCCTCGTTATGAGCTTCTGGGCTGAACCTAGATGTTGGTAACTATGAATCTGTATTTGGTCTGTCTGTTGATGTTTGTAATTTGTTTAGGGTTCTCACTTGTGCTGGTCCTCTGATGGGAGACTCCAGGCAGCTGTAGCTACGAGCCCTCCAGCTTGTAACCGGGCTGCTGAGACTTTGTTAAACTCTGGTAACTATGTATTGGGATTTGAATCAGACAAGGTCTGTCTGTCAATGTTAGTACTTTGTTTATATTTTACTCTGAAGTTCGGGGTGCTGGTTTTTCCCCCTGAACTAAATGAATGATATTTGTATACTGAATTAAAGTAAGCTTGTCAACCCCTTAACATTACTTTCCTTACTAAAGCGATCAAAAGAACCTGTACTTTTGCAGCGTGCTGGCAGCATTCTTGTTGTTGGGCTTGTGTTGGTCTTTCACCCCCACAACAGCTGCTAGCTGGATTGTTGAAACACATGCCAAGGCTCTATCTCCCAGAGTCAGGTTGATACATCTTCCTCTTAAGGTTCTAGGGGTTCCTGGGGTGATTTGGGGGTATCTTTATTGCCATGGCCTCAAGACCTCAGCAGTTTTCTTTACCCATTGTTAGGTGCCAGTGATTAGGATTCCAGTTCCATTAAACGACTAAGTATCAATTTCTATTCCAAAGGGATGTTTCCTTCAAAGACGTCACAATACAAAAGTACAAACACTTCTCCCCAACACCTTGGGGAACCTTTTCTGGTATCCTTATTTCAGCTTCTGATGCATTGATTCCCAAAGGTCACACTCTTTGCTTATTTTAACACTGATGTTAAATTGGCTGCAAAACCCTACATAGATTCCAACTACTGAATTCTTAGAGCCTTGCTCTCTGGACCTTTCGAGACTCACAAAGTCAAAGTCTCCAGAGGAATCTCTTTGACTTAAAACAAAAGAGCAAATGCTAAGGCAGGCAGACAACTTATTTTCATGGGCTCACGTAGGTTCAGAGGGGAGAAAGCTCCGGGCCTTTGCCTTACAGCATAGTACCTCACTAGGCTATCAGCAAAGGAGTCAAACAGCTAGGGAAAGAAAAATGGCAGGGGCTCTGATCTGAATGCTTCCACAAGCAACTAAAAAAGCCCCACCTTCATCCCTTTGTCAGTTGACTAGAATACTAGAGAATGTTTACCCACACTCCTACTCGGACATAGGTCCGGGCTTGAAATTTTTAGGGTGCTGTAAACGTTTGTTCTTCAGCAGGTGGAAACAGCTGAGATTACCACCTTATTAGCAAGAATTCTAATTATAATGGGAAATTACCAAATAGTAGCTTCTTCCCCCAATAGACTTCTTATCCCCTGCACCCAGGGTGAAGTAACGCTGGTGCATAGTTCCTCCTCAGTGTTGTCACTTTCTTGTTGCATTGCAGGATCAAGGGAGATGACCATCCTAAGACCTTTCTTCATCATCATGTCCCCTCTGCTTCCTTCCAAAAACTGAGGTGGTGGTTGTGGGAGTTGTTGGTTGCTATAGGGTAAACCAGATTTTCTTGGGAATAGGCTGTCCCTGACTTCACCTGACCTTGACAAACTGTCCCCAGGTGATGTCGGTTTGAAACACAGACCAAGGAATCAAGTCAGGGGTTCACACAGAAGCTACCCAATGGTACAATAAGGTACCCAGGATAGCATGTCTGGGCTAGCGTGGCATCTCAATTCCTTTCTCCTCCTTAGGTGAACTCCTTCATAGCCCAGTCTGGCTACATTTTGCTTCTTCCTTCTCCCAGTATTTTGGTCTCTGCAACAGTTTTCTCATGGGGTTTGGGGCTGTCTTTCTCTAGGGAACTTGGTATCTTGAGGTCAAAGGTTTCTCCCTCAACTTTTAAAAAATTGATTGGGGGGGTGGTATTTTCAAGCTTACCCTATAAACATTTTGTTGCCTTTGCTCCACCCCTCCAGGGTGGCTCATTTTGGCTATAGTTTTCAGTTATGCTAGAGAAGACTAGAATCAACTGAGGATCATTCACCTGTCTGGTAGCAGCAGAATCTACAGCCTTTTTGAAATTAGAGAAATTGTCTTAAAGAACCATAAGGGAGTGATATACAATTCTCTTTTGCCAGTGGGGTGATCACTATGGAAAGGAACTTACATTGATGAAAGATATAATATGATTGAGGTAAGACTCTTTAGGGTTTTGAGAAATCTTTGCTTTCAAGCTCTCTGAGACCAAAGGGAAATTATACAAAGGCAAATTCTGATGGTTTAAGAGAGAAACTACTCTGACATTTCACATTCCCAAGGCAAACAACTGCAGTGAAAAATCACCCAGGCCCACTGGAGGATATGCCCTTATGCATGATATTTTGTATCAGATATATCAGTCACATTGCAAAGGACTTAGATCAACTTAAAAAAATAAAACCCAATAGAATGATTACAGCCGCTGCCTAGAATGACAAGTATTATCAACAAAAATTAATCAGGCGCATCTTTTAGTGAACTCAATTAATAATGTGCAACAACAGGGTCTCTTTTCTTAAGATGAAAATTAATTAGTGGAGGGAAGGTCACTTGGAGATGCTGACATCACTCATCAGAATGCTCTGGCAGCTCTAATTATTTGTCTTCCAGGCTTGGGTGATCAGAAATTATTGCAATACCTGAGCAACATTTTGAAAAAGCTTTGTGCATGGCTCTTTTAATTAGACCTGGTATTTGATTAATGCAGTGGAAGCGTTTAGATCAGCCTCTTATCATTGAGTGACTTAGAAGTTTTAGGGAATTATATTGTGCAAGACAGGGTCACTGAGTGAGCTTTAGAGCTTCAATTTTTTATAATTTAAAAAGTTAAAAAATTAGATTTGTCTTTCTCATATCTTTTCTTTTCATTATTAAGCTATGTATGTGAATCTACATATTTGCATGTGTGTATTTGGGTTATTTCACCTTTTAAATAAATAAAATCTTTTGGAAGTTTTAGAATTCAACATTTTTCCGTTCAAGAACCCTTTACAGACTTGGCCTAGGAAATGAAATAGGCTTCATATAGGCTAAGTATAAATCAGCCTAGAGCAATAAATCAAAAAGTGAAAACTTCATACAAAAATGTTCTCTGTTTTGGTTTTGGTGTTGAACAGGAGAAAACCAAACCAAACCAAGAAAACAAAATCTGCTCCATCTAAAATAAAGAATAAACCAATTCAGGTTATTTATGCAGAAGCCACTCTTTTATTTTACTTCGGATTTAGTCAAACTGGATGGGTGAAGACCCTGGGTAGATGACTATATAAATACAAAGCTGTATATATAGTAGAAAGAACTGGACTAGGGATCAGGAAACTTGAATTTTAGACTTGGTTCTACCCCTAACTAGCTGTGAAATAAAAAGGTTGGACTAAATGATCTCTGTTTCCTTCTGGCTCCACGATTCTGTGACATATATCCTGACAAAAAAACACCCTACTCTGTCTAGAAAAAATGGGTCAAAAAATGTTGTGAAATTGACAGTGTAGAAAATAGACTTACTTCATGGATGGAAGGGCTGTGTTACTGAGTTGTTTGATATGACTGAATTTCTATTAAGGTATGAACACCCCCTCTGCATATATTAAACATTTTAATAGTTTTAATATAACTTTCTGGCCTGTGTTGCAAGTATGTATGTGTTCTACCTGAATTCTTCATGGTCCATTGATATTTACAAACATCAGATGGCAAATACGGCATTTATCTGTAAGTTTTTTTCAAAGTCTATAGGATGAAGTCGAAGTAGAGTAAATTTCCTTAAAGTATCACAAGCAGCTGGATGGAATGTTTCAATCTTTCACTGTGCGATCTGTGGAACTCAGTCACAAGAGAATCACTCTTTTCATAGTCAAGGATTGGTTTACTAGAAGTGGTCAATGAGGCCGATCTTTCTTTTGAGCTCAGCGTAAGTATCTGGCTTTCCTGTGCTGAGGCACCCACCTGTGGCTGGGCCCCCTGCCTGTCCTTCCTCCCTTTGTTCATACTTTTAGCCTAAGTTTAGACTGTCCTCCCTTGTACTCTCCCCCTAGGATTCCTATCTATCCTTTCAAGCTCAACTCAATTGCTACCTTTGGGACAGCTAACTCATCATAAATAAGTTTTCACTTTTTGGACCTCACACAGATCTTTGCTTGTACCTCTCAGTCACCTAACGTATTATTTTGTATTAGACTGATGAGTGTATGGATCACATCTTTCACCATTTAAGCTCCTTGAGTAATAATAATATTAACGATAACTGACATTTATATGGTGCTTTACACACATTCTCTCATTTGAGGGCACAAACCTCATCTTATCTGAACTGTGTATCTTCCCCTGGCAGAGCCCAGTACTCTACATTTAATAGACAAAATGTTTTTTTTTTTGAATGGAGAAACTACAACCATTTATTAAATTTCTACTATGTGCAGAGTCCTATGCAAGGCTCTGGGAGAGACACCAAGCTTAGATAAAAGCTTTAATGGAGCTTACATGGTATGGCACCACTATGATTATAATAATACCCAACGTGATAGTGTAAGTACACTGCAAAGGGCTGCACAAGAAAGTAATTGTTTCCCCCCATTCGAATATGAGCTCCTTGAGATCAGACTCTATATTTTTTGTCTTTCTTTGTATCTCTAATACTTTGTATTAGTGCCTGGCACATAAACTCTTAACAACTGATTGTTGATTGACTGACTGTCATATTCCCTGGTCTTAAATGACAAAAGATGGAAATAAACAATGTTGTGGGTGCCTTTGTAGGTACGCTAGTACAGGATTGGTGGACCTATGAAATGGGTCAACAATTTTACAAAACAATTCAGAATTATTCAAGAAAAATCCTTCAGCCATTCATATTTTGACTGGGATATTCCACTGCTGGGTATAGAACCCAAAGAGGCCAAAACAAATTAAAAAAAAAAGAAATATCCCCAAATGTAGCAGTCTTTGTGGTATGAAAGAATGGGAAACAAAGTGGATGTCCATTGATTAGAGAATAGCTAAACAAATCGTGGCATATGGGCATAATAGGGTGTTATTGCATGATACGAAATAAACACTTCAGGGAAACATGGGAACAATTGCATAAATTGATATAGAATTAAATAAGCCAAACCAGGAAAACAATGGCTGCAACAACATGAACAATGAAAGCAGTAAAGAGAAATTGAATGCTGTGTAATTTTAATGACCACTATTTCGGCTGCCCCAGAGAAGGGATGAGGAAATATATTTCTCTCATTTTGTTTGAGGAAGCAGAGAGAGACTTGGATTCTGGAATGTTGCATATGCCATCATCTGTGACTAATGTGTCCATTTGTTTTGCTAAACCTTTTTTTCCCATTTCTTTATACTGTAGGAAGACTTAACCTGGATTTGGGGAGGAGTAGGGAGGGAATATTCAGAAATTCTGTATATGACTGTGATGTAAGAAACAAAGAGCATCAATTAACCTTTAAAATAAATGAAATTTTTAAAAAAAGGATGGACAGAAATTCAACAGATAAGTGGGAGGCAGGACACTCTAGGCACCTGATGGCGTTTAAAGGCATAAAAGAGAACTCAGTGTTGAGGGGGAAGCTAGTTCAGTTTGGCTAGAGAATAGAATGCATGGAGAGGAAGAATGAATAAAAGAAGTCGGAGGGGGGGGCAGAGCAGTCCCACATTGTAAAGGACTTTTAATGTCAAGAAGACATTTAAACAATAGAGAATTACCAATGATTTCTGAGCAGAGGAGTTATATGGCTAGTGCTGTGTATAAGAAAGCTTGAATTGAAATACGTGGTTATATTCACAGTTAGAAAAAAGGGCAACTTCCTGATGAGCCTGAGCCAGTATTAGATGTGGTGGTATGGCTTTCTCTCTATTAATTCTTGCCTATTCCATGTTAACAAGCCTTTTGTTTGTTTGGTTTTTGTTTTTTTACCTGAAGCTTTCACAGAGCCTATACTTCCTCCTTGAAGTGATAGAGCCTCTAAAGTTAGAGTGTCAGGGTGGATTTTAATTCTGACAGTGAAACTTTGGCTACTGATGTTTTAAGCGCTGTTAATGAGTCCATCTCTTGTACATTACAGTTGTGTCGTCTGTTATATGCTGATTTGAGATATTCTAGAATCTGGTGCTCATGATGTTAGTACTCACTTATGAGCTTCTCTTAATTGTGTTTTATTTTCCACAGCTCAAATCATATGGTTCAATGGCTAATCTGCACCAATTTGTATCTATGTAGTCACAGAACATATGCTAGGTTTGCATCTTTAATGCAAAACTTTGCATTTGGACTGGTTTATTATTATGTACTTATGGCTAGATGACATATCTGCCCAGTAGAACCCAATTATGATGCTGGGATGGCAGACAAAAATAATGCCCACATAATTGTCTTTTCATGTTTTGCTCCAAGAGACACACCATCTATGTCTGCAGGGGACACGGCAATCTTCAGAATAGCTGAACCCTTGGTAAAGGTCGGAACTTGATAATGGGCTTTACTGTACTTTGAAATTTAAATTTGCCACTTCAATGCTGATGACAGAACCTTTCGGGCTGGCTTCTGTGACACATTTTCATGAGCACCTGGTCCTGCTCTGTTGCCCTGGTCACCACTGCCATATTAAGCAACCTCATCAAGGGGGTTGGCTTCCTTATCATGTGATGAAGGAGTGATGAAGAAGCTGAGGACAGAAGCAAAAGCAGGTGGTGAATTAGGGCTGGCCAGAGGGGAGCACTGGTGAGTGGAGTGGATATGGAAGAGCAGTACTGTTATCCAGCCAATGTCTGGCAGAGGAGGAAGAGCAGGTGATGGAGATTAATTGTGAGCACTAAGAATTTCCCTTTCTTTCTCTAGGTGAAATGTAACTTATATATATATATATATATATATATATATATATATATATATATATATATATATATATATATATATACACACACACATACACACACACACACAAATGCACATTTGGATACATAGTTAGTGGTCTTAATTTGGTTTTGAATTTTGCAGACTCAAGCTTTTAGTATAGTTGAAGTGCTTTGTAAGATAACCTGGCTGATCTTTTAAAAAATGATTTTAAATGATCTTTAAGATGATAAGATATATTATTTATATAATCAGTGTACTCTTGAAACCAGTGTGCTTAAATTTTCTAAAATTTGGATGTAGCTTAGAATTTAGGCATTAATGAAAAATGAAATGGCCTGTCCCATATCTACTGGCAATGGTAAAACATTTTGTATACCCATTTTCTACTGATGCATTATGCATACATGAGCCAAATAGGTCTTGCTGATTTATTTTAGCTTTTTTATGCTCTGATTCTCAATCCATGTGCAAAGCAGTGTATATTCTCTCTGCCCTATACTCCTATTGACTATATTATGCCCTAGGGTGCTCTTTAAGTGGAGAAGATACCCAGTTATGCACATGGGTAGAAAGTCAGGCTGTAAAGTCTCACTGGTTAGCATGGCATTTGGCCATGTATAAGTAGAGAGAAGAGATTTTAAGAATCAATGTCAGATGAAGAATTGTAACTCTGAATTGTGACATCTGCTCTTATATGCCGACTGCATTCAGCAAACCATTCAGAAACCAACTTGATTAAAATGATATTGATGACCGAGTCTAAAGTATTCAGCAAACATCAGTATTTAGCCAGTATTATGTTTATAGAGCACATGCTGTCCTATGGAATGACACATCTATAAGGGATAGGGAAGAAAAACAAAACAAGTAACAGCATGCAACTACCAGGAACTTACTTACAGCAATACATTGTACCACAACTGTATTATTAAAGACCCAGAAGTTTGTTGCATTACCTATTAATTATATTGAACTCTGTTCTCTCCTATGTACTCGGAAATACCCAATTCTCAGTTGTGAAGGAGAGAAAATCTTTCCTTTTTGTTCAGTGTTTACTGAAAGCATAATCCTGGTATGAAAAAAGTATTATCAAATTGGTAACAAAAGACCAATATGCAATAACTGGCTACGTAACACCTGTCAGAAGCATGTCTGGAAGAGATGGAAGAGGCTCAAGGAGTTCTTGCTCCTGAGAGGAGGATGGAAAGAAGAATGGAGGTATGATCTGCTTCTTGAGTAACATGGAAGCCCAGTGACGAATGAGACAGTGACATGGAGAGGGAAGAGCATTGGACTTGGTTTTGGGAGTTTCCCCTTCTTCTCTTAGCTCTGCCAATGACAAGCTGAGTGACATGGGACAACTCAATCTCTCTAGACTTGAATTTTTTATCTGTGAAATGAAGAGGTTAGATGAGATAATGTCTATATGAGCTCCAAGAGTCTTAATATTTTACCTTGTCCAGAGCTATTTTACTTCCATTAGGGGATAAGGGGACAATGGTGGTAGTGGTTAATAGATAAATCCTATTTCTTCTGGTTTTTTGTTCCCATAATCCTTAGTTTCACCCAGGACCACAGTCCAGGGAATTTGGCTTATTAAAGATTTTTTTGTCCATTTTATTGATAGGGAAATGAAAGCAAAGAGGTCATTAGCCAGCAATACAATTATTTAACATTGACATTTGAATGTACTGATTGAAACAGTATTTTTTTCAGAAAAAAACTTTTTAAGAGACTGCTATTAAAATATGATCCCTCATTTCTTAGAAGTCAGAATTTTTTCCTCTCAGCCAGCATTTTTGTCATTTCATTGTAGAAATCACTTCTGGAACTGACCAACTGTACAAAAACATACAGCAGATTTTAAACTGACAGCAGTTGATTGCCTGCTCAGATCAAGCTCTGGAAGATCTCATTAAATATTGTTAAGTCAAGAGGAGTTTTCAAAGATTGCATATTGAAAGAAGCAAAATGTCAACTATGAGACAATACATTCCTCTTATTGGAATGTAAAATTTCGACAGCAATGAAGTTGTGATCAGGCACTTTATAGGGCAACTATTTTAAGGTCTCATGGGTTGATGAGATGCCAGTGCCTGGTAAACTCTAGCAGGGATTTGGTCACTGATTCCTGGGTGACCTGGAAGAATGACCAGCCCATCTATTTCACTGTGGGAGAATTTAATTGGTCCACATTACCAAACATTTTAATGTTACCATTCCATCTATTTGTCTATAAAGACTCTGAGCAAATCAGTATTATTCTCGATTCTGTAATCTAAAATTTTTTTTATGTATTAGTAAGTGAACAACATATTTCAGGCACTTTCCCTTAAAGTGATGCTAATATGAGAACAGCATCTATTTCTGACATTTCTTTCCAATGATTTAAGACACAGCATCCCCCCACTACCCTGTTTGTCAGGGAAGTGGACTCACATTTACTATGCATAAACCTCAGTTTCCAGTTCATTCTAAGTATATTGTATCTAGGACTTAAATGGTCAAATAGACTTAATAAAAATCCTTTTGAAAAAGTTCTTTTTATTTTCAATATCTGAGGATTTTTTTCTCGTTAATTCATTGCATTAGGTGTAAAACATGATAAACCACCTCTATACTCCCTAGTCTTCTGCAGCTTATCATCTAAGTGATCTGATGAGTAACTGATCAAATTAGCACAGCCTTTCCCAGTGCTGAGGCATGGAGCTTTATTGGAAATAGCATACATCATTCCTCAACAAATTCCTCTGTGATTTTTCTTAAGCTTGCTGGTTTGAGCTTATGACAATCAATAGCAAACAGTCAACGAGGGAAAAAAAATATGTGGCTGCTGAATTCCTTTTCTTTCTTCAGGATCCATGGTAACTTAACTTGCCCTCAATATTTCCATGTATGCACAAGGAACCTACTCTAACCCATCAATTTCTCTTGTTTGTCAAATATCAAGGTGCGGAGGCAGCTTTTGTCAAATGCATCACCTCAAGCTATACAGCTAACTCGGTGCATTTGTTCACCTTGCCAACTGTTTTATATCTGAGAAACAAAGGAAACTACACATGTATATTAAAACTGATTAGCATTGTACCCTAAAGCAATTAAATAAATATTAGAAGAAAGTCCCACAGCCCTTTGTTTTGCTATAAGGGGCTCAGCTGTGCTACTTCTAACCCTAACTACATCACTTCAAATTACCAGTAAATTAACAGAGGAACACTTTCAACCTCAGAGCAGATTTGATCCAAATAGTCTTTAAATGCCATTTCTGTTCCTATTAACCTAAAGATCGGCATAGCAGATATTTTCTCCAGGCTGCCCAGCAATACAGGGCATTAATGGCTAAGTTGTGACAGCACTTTTCATGATGATTTATGATTCAGTGTTTAACTTGATTACTCCACTGCTGACTCTGAATACTATTTCAATTAGTGCACAGAAGGTCACATCACAAATATTCCTCTATAATCTATTCCTATTAACACTAATACACAGAGTAACCAAATCTTTTCACCCTTGTTGATTCAAATCATCCATAGCCCTAACTGCAGGCTTGTTTACCAGTTTACTGCTTTGGACACATCCGAAATGGTAATTTTCAGTCCTTTGAGTATCATTAATAGCTGTACCATGACATGGTGAATAAAGCATCCCTCTGCCGGTGTTTGCGCATTAATAATTATCAAAGACTCGGATTTATTAAACAGAAGGTATGCTTTTGAAAATGCCTGTCTGAAGCATTATTTCATGACCAATTACTAAATATATATATAAAATATTTTTATTTTAGGGAGATGAAACTGGCTTCTCCCCAAAATCAATTTTAACAACAACTCTTCTCTCATTATTGCTATTTTAATGACCTTAGGGACTTGATGCTATGTAAGTAACTAATCGTATATCCAGTTCTAGTTTTCTTTTTTTCTCCCCTTTTTCTTTAGGTTAATTTACATTTCCTCTCTCCTGGGCAAATATAATACACAAGGTTATCAGGTCCTTCCTATGCACATGTACACTGTTTTCTTTTTTTCAATAGCAGTCATGCTATGGAGAAGACATGGTAAAAACCAAAAAAAAAGTAGAAGAATAAGTAAAGCTGATACTCCAGAAAATTTTTACTTGACTCATAGGCTAAAGTATAATCTGATTAATGATGAAAAAATAATTCTCTCTAGGTCTTGAATATAGGCAACCTTGTATAGCAGATAGAGAGGGGCCTGAGATAGGAAGATCCATTCTGGCTGTGTGATCTTCCACAAATGACTTAAGGTAGGCAATTCTCCAAGATTGTAAGCTGCAGAGAAGGTACTGACCATATTGATAGAGGGAATTCCCTCATCCGGGAACTTCTCTTATCAATGATATTACCAGTCCAGTTTCCGTACCTATCTCTTCATTGTGTATAACTTGTTATCAACATAGCTTACATATCATTTAAACAACTGTTGGCCCTTGGTCAAAGACTAGAAGTTTAAAGCACACAAGTTTTGTAGTTTTAAGTGATTTTTGGAGGGAATCTGGATCTAAAGTAATTGATACAATAGATCCTTTCATCTCTAGGGTTTAACTAAGATGAGAGTTGACTGTCATCCAGTGGTGAGTTTAGTTGGAAGTTCAAATTGAAAGTATTAATATTTGAGGGATATTTAATTGGAAGCTCAATCAGTGTTTTTGGTAGCCATGATGATGACAATTGAGCCTTCATATCGGTCTTGTGAATTGACTAAAAAGTTAGTGTTCCTTTTTCTTTTTTATCTCCTAAAACATTGGGAATCACTGCTAAACCCAAGAGGTTTAGAATTGTACCCATTCTCTCTCCCTTAAGGAGGTCCCTCTGCTCTAGACTCACAGATGTGGTCCAGACAGGTTTCAGGCCTGGGAGAGCTTTGTCTCTGAGGGTGGAGCTCAGCTCCCATTTCTCATATTCTTTGCCTCATTAAACCCCAATTTAGGAAGTCTGATGACAAATTATTTAAAGTTTAAATTGTAGCTTATGCCTAGAGGCTCCTCACAGGGGAAAGTGGAAAGGCACTCAAAATTATAATGTAAATCAAGTAGGATACCTATATTTATTTCTGATACATAAAAGAAATGCTAAAAGATACAAAAGGATCACAAAAAACCTTGATAGGAAGACTTAAAACAGGATTTAGTTACTTTACTTACTTAATTATATACTCTTCTGGGAAGCTGATACTTAAGCCTTGTCAGAACATAAAACCACTTACATTACTGCTGATTAGACATTTTACTTTCAATTTAGAAGTCCACATCTCCTGGCAAGGTAGGTCAAGGATTGGACTTTTCCCTTGTTATTGGTTGCCTTTTCTTATACAGAAGCTTTTCTTGCTGACAATCAGTATCACTCAATGGACCCAGAACCTTCTGTCGTCTGGAACTCACAAGGATGCCTCTAAGTATGGATGCATTCATCTTGGGAATGATGTTTGATCATTTATGCAGAAAAAGAAAAAGGGGAAAATAGTGCCAGGGACCCAGGCAGTAGCATACCCAGTTGAGTCAATGATACGGGAATAGCCATGGCATGGGGGGAGGGAGAAGATTTCGCTTCATGGAACATCTAGAGTCAGAGACCACTCTTCGCCAAATGTTAGCCTGTTAGCCTGTTAGCCTGAAGCTATCTCTTCTTTTTAATTGCTGAAGCACTCCCTTCTCTGCCCCCCCATTGTGTTATCAAAGGGGTGTGTGTATGTGTGTGTGTGTGTGTGTGTGTGTGTGTGTGTGTGGACAGCCAGGGGACTGTCTTTGAAAGTCCATGAGTTCATCATCTCTGAATCACACGTGATCAGCTAGAAGCAGAAGAGGCTACTGCACCCATGTTCCACAGGATGGACCTTGTTCTAATTCTATTCATTCTGTTCTTCATTTAACTGACCAATTCAGCACCTATAACTTTAGTTACTGACAGTAGAAGAGTTCATCTAAGAAAAGCTAAATAACAAAGCTTGTTATTACAATTGACTCAGTAGCCAATTCTTTTCAGGAGACTCATACTAGGCTCGAATTACTCTCTCCTTACTTACTGATTTTATTACACTTTCTGGAAAAGATGTGAAGGAGTCAGACTAAATCTATTGTTTGCTAAGGAGGTAAATTTGAGTCTTCTCCCACCCACCCTAAAATATCTCACCCGGAAGCCTGATATAACATCTGAAATTCCACCTTACAGAAGGCTGCTTTTGAAATGCAATTATCTTACCTCTCTGGGCTAACAAAACCATGTTTTTAGTTTCTTGGTACTTTCTCAGATAACCCTGTTGATGGATTTATAAACAGCTCAATTGTCATACTCATTTTTACCAGTCTGCTTATAATTACTAAGTTTTTCATTCTCAGACTTTCCATGCCTAATTCTCCTTTAGGACCAACCAACTTAGGGTGAAATTATGTCAGTTCTTTGTCTTTGATTCTTTCTAAACTCTCTTATCAGGGAAGCTAGGTGGTGCAGTTGATAGAGTGCCAGGTCTGGAATCAGGAAGATTTTAGTTCAAATCTGGCCTCAGACACTTACTAGCTATGTGACCCTGGGCAAGTCACTTAAGCCTATTGGTCTCAGTTTCCTCATCTGTAAAATGAGCTGGAGAAGGAAATGGCAAACCACTTCGGTATCTTTGCCCTTCCCCCCCAAAAAAAACCCAAATGGGGTCACAAAGATTTGGGCATGACTGAAAAATGAATAACAGCAAGAAATTCTCTTATCAGCAGTGTCATTTCCTTCAGATTATACCTGTTCTCTAGGCAACCATCCTATTTTCCCACATAGCTCAGGGCTGGTTATCTAGAAATGACTGATAAAGTGTTAAAACTTATAATTAAGGTACTTGGTGATGATAACCTAAGGTAAACTCCCTTTTAGCATTATTTAGACCTTAAAAAATGGAACCTAAAAGCAAAAATGACTCACAGACCTGCAGCTGGAGTGAAATGGTGGGAAAAGTGGCTGATATATTGGGGTAGGGTACTCTACTTGGTGGACCCTCAAATCATTGCACATAGGAAATTACAAGGTCAACCCTTCTCCTATTTCTAAAGAACACAGGTGTCTGCCTATAACCTGACACTAACTTTGTCCATAAACACAGACTACTATGAAACCCAACAGCAGGGGAGGAGGAAAGGAAGTCAGAGCTTATTGAATTTGGTTTTGGTCTATTGTTTTTCATGGGCTTTCAAAGATTCTTTAGAGGTCAATCTCTGTCTCTTCTGGTTGTTGTGTGGCTAATGTCACCAACAGCTAATTAGAAACGAGGCAATCGCTATAAAGATGTATGTATTTCTGACCCTTAAGATAATGAAGTGGTCAGACTGTATTAGGAGAAACCTGATGTTTGGAAAGAGCCTCTAGGAAGGAAGTGGGTCTTAGCTACTGAATTTCTGACTGAGTCTCTGTTTAAGATGTGGAAAGTATGGGTGGGGAGAGAATTTCATTTCAGGATATCAAAGTAGGGGCAGAAAGTCATTTTAATTTCTCTTAGTTGCCTATAGATACACTTAAGAGGGCTTAAGTATGGACTGACAAAGATGAATGAACCTCCTTATTGTTCTGTTAATAGGTTAGCTGGAGTTAAGGATCAGTGAGCATTTATTCTGACAATAAAAGCTTTCTTTGAGTTTTCCATATAAATGCACTTTGTATAATAGTGTCTGTGTAGTAATCATAACCGATGCTTAGCCTGCACGTCTGAGTGATTAGGGAATAGTTATAAATTTTTATATGTAGATATATCTATAACTAGATATATCTGTCCTTCCTACAGGTAGTTCATAAAGGGTTTATAATAGGGGAGATCTGCTCTGAATGAAATGTTGAGCTGTTACATCTAGATTGAGAACAATCAAGGAGATTAGCCCTTTGCCCTGAGTAATTTATAAAAAGTAAATGAGGGGTTGGTGGCCATGAAAACAAATATAATTAACCCACTTAGAAAAAAGCCTTCACCCTTGTTACAGATAGTTTCTGCTTGGCCAGGCTCTGCGATGACAATACACAGATAAATTAGTTAAAGGATTCCAAGATTTGAAATTTCTTTCTAATTTCTTCATAAATAATTGTACTGTAGGAGAATAACCACATTTTTCAAACACTGAATAAGCACCAAGTATAGATGAGTCAGTTCATAATTTCTGCACAGATGTCACACTCCACAGGATATAAAAACAAACTAAAGATAGCCAGCCATATAATGTGTAGATATATCATAGTTACAGATGCTCAGTAGAGCTCATGCATTTTTTTTTCCAAAACAAAACCCAAATCTACATATTTTGAAGATATAAAGTCCTCATTTGTTATTCTTGGACATGCTCTTTAAAAAAAAGTGAATTTTTAAAAAGTTCCAAGCCCATAAAACTGGCGTGCAGTTGACATGGCTGAAAACCATTTTTTTTCCCCACAAAGAAGATAAAACAAAGATAATCTCTGTATTTTTCTAACACCACCTTATGAGACTCCATTCATTGAGAGCTAGCAGCAAGCACCCTCTTCAATTAATTTAGGCTTTTTGGCTCAGTCACTGGGGGTCCTGGACCCTGACAAGGATGAATCAAACATTCTTGTTATGTGAAATTTACTCTATTTCTCAGCTAGACTGTGACTAGGTGCAGCTTTCAGAACCATGAAAAGAGAGAGGCGTCTCTTCATAGAGCTCCCTGAGTTTATCTAGACAAGAGATATAGTACTTGGCTTGAGTGAAGACTCAATTTTTTTAGTGCTTGTTGGAACCCTGTGGCTGCTGTCTCTAGCGTTTTTCTACATAGCCCCAAGTGATGTGTAAAATAAGTTTTAGGGTGGTGGGGCAGGGGCGGCTGCTTCCTAATGAGGAGAATGTCTTTGAGGGAGCATAGCTTCTGTCTCAGGCTGCCCTCCTAAACAGGAAATAGTAACATGAGCTGCTATTGGGGAGAAACCACTTGGCATTTTCTTTTTATGGAAGGTGTCCTTCTGAGGATGTCTGGGAAAGAGAAATCTACTCATTATTACTGAACATTTGTTAGGGGGCCTTCAAGCTTACTGTTGTTCAGAAGAAAAAAAACACCAAATAATATAGCTTTTTTTGTGTGTTAGCAGTTTTGAGGAGAAATAACAGGGCAGGCCTAAGGGAAAACTTAGGAATTTGGTCCAATGGTTCATCTTCCAGCTCTCTCCTTTGGGCTGTTTTTGCCTCCCTTTCCTATTCAGATACCAATATCATCATTCTATCTTTCATGTGCCAAGCCTCCTAATACTCTAGATCTTTCCCTCATATCCTCTTCTATGGAAACTTACCTATCTGTTTAGTGAGGCTATGTTTCCTGCTAGATGGCAGCAGCTAAAAGGATAAATGAAGCCATGTTCTAGGTGCTAAAAAAAAGTTGGCCCAGAGAGGTAAGATAATTAATTACATTTCAAAAGTAGCCTTTTGTAAGGTGGAATTTCAAATGTTATATCAGGGTTCTGGGTGGCATATTTTAAGGTCAGTGTGAGAAGACTCAAATTCAGCTCCTTAGCATAAGTTCCAAAATTCCCCATCACTTGTCCTCCACAAATTCAACTTTTCTCATTTTGGGGGCTCATGTTCTCCTATTTTGCCAAACAAACTTATTCACTCTTCCCTGATCATAATCTCTTCTTTTTCTCCTTCACATCTTTCACTACCACTTTCCTACTTTGAAGAGCATCTAGTCTCACTGGGCTCTAACCATATCATTTATTCAAAATCCTTTAAGTATTTTTCCATAGAACTGTATATTCAGATAGTTCTAGTGGATTATGCAAGGAGTTTATATTTGCTTAAATGTTTCTTTACAACTGTTCTCTTTTTTCATGTTTTCATCTAGTGTCTTTAAGCTTTTTGAGGGCAGAAAACATGGCTCCAACCCAGTATGGCAATTCTTATGTACTTATGTATATCTTAATGCCTGACTGAAACAGTAGGGGATCAAAAGATTTGTTTACTGGCGAAGTCTAAGAGTGTAAGCCTGGCTTGAGGAGAGAATGTGGTAGGTGGGTAGATGAAACTGCTTACCATCTGTGCTTGGGAACAAGCCTGATCTATTGTGTAAATGAGACATCAGAAGCTACATTACGAAATGTTTTGAAAAAGCACAGACTTGCTATAATACATATAAATATATTTGAACACACTTAAGCACGTTGAATTGCCTATATTTTCAAAAAGTGTTTGCCTCGATAGAGCATTAACCCTAGAATCAGGAGGACCTAAGTTCAAATCTGGCCTCAGATATTTACTAGGTGTGTGAACTTAGGCAAATCACTTAACCCCAGTTGCCTCCCTCCCTCACCCCCCAAAAAAAGAAAAGAAAAAGTGTTTGCCCTTTCCTCTATCTGGAGTTTTACTGGCTTGTAGTGTGGTTTAGTGGAAAGAACAATGACTCTGGAGTAAGATGGCCTAAGTTTGAGTTCCAGGTCCGTGACTCACTCACTAGCGATTCTCTCCAAACCTTAGTTTTGTCATATGTTGTTATTCAGTCATTTTCAGCCATGTCTGACTCTTTGTGAACCTATTTGGAGTTCTCTTGGCAAAGATACTGGACTAGTTTGCCATATCCTTCTCCAGCTCAATTTATACATAAGGAAACTGAAGCCAACAGGATGAAGTGACTTGTCCAGTGCCACACATCTAGTAAATGTCTGAGGCTCGATTTGAACTCAAGTCTTCTTGACTCCAGGTGCTGTGCTCTAATCCAGCTGCCCAGTCATTAAAAGAGATTAATATTATCTTCCTTGCCTCCCTCACAGGGTCGTGGTAAAGATCCAATGAGACAATGCATGGGAAGTACCATGGAAAGTTCTACATCTGAGGTCAGTTATTATTTAATTGGAGTGGAAAGCACCTTGTATTGTCAATATATATTAAATAACGAGTCTTCATCAACCCCAGAGTCAGGATCATTATAATCCTCATTTTATAAATGTGCAGAAAAAATTAAATGATTAGTCCAAAGCATGGCAGAGTGGAAGAGACATTTGCTGGGACTTGAAGGAAGCTGGTTTTCCCATCCTGGCTGTACTCAGTGGGAGGTGTGTGACCTCTGGAAGACCACTAGCTTCTTCCATCCTCAATGTTTTTTATCTGTGAAAAGTGGGAATAATAATAGAGAGCATCAAGCACTAGACTTGGGAGTTAGGAAACCCTGATAGCGAATCCCTTCCTTGGATGCTTACTTACCTTCTTTCTGCCTCTGCTTGCTCACCTGCAAAATGGGGCTAACAGTAGGACTCACCTCACAAGGCTTCTGTGAGAATCAAATGAAATAATATACGAAAAGCACATTGCAATTTAAATTTAAATCACTGTATAAATGTTAGCTATTATTAACATTATCAATTATCACCTGTCCTGCCTACCTCCCAAGGTCATTGGGAAGATCCAATTAAATAGTGTATGTTAAAATGTTCTCAATCATAAAAAGATATAGAAAAGGAACATTTTGTTATTATATAAACAGAATTATAATGAATATCTCAAGACACAGAAAAAGAAGATTTTTTTATTATATAAACAGAATTATACTGAAGGTGTCTGTCTGTCTGTCTCTCTCTCCTCTTTTCTTCTCTCTTTTTTCAGTTTCTAAATCTAGTAGTAAGGCCTAGTTCTCCCAGTTAGGGATTCTAGGAAGAGAGTTTATTTCCTATCAGCCACTCCTGTCTCTATCTCTGTCTCTCTGTCTGTCTCTGTCTGTCTGTCTGTCTGTGTCTCCCCTCCTTTCTTCTCTTTTTTTTTTTTTTCAGTTTCTCAATCTAGTAGTAAGGCCTGGTTCTCCCAGTTAGGGATTTTAGGAAGAGAGCTTATTTCCTGTCAGTCACTCCTGTCTCTGTCTCTGTCTCTCTCTTTCTCTTTCTCTGTCTCTCTCTGTCCCCTCCTTTCTTCACTTTTTTTTCAGTTTCTCAATCTGGTAGTAAGGCCTGGTTCTCCCAGTTAGGGATTCTAGGAAGAGAGTTTATTTCCTTTCAGCCACTCATCATTAAGGAAGAATCTTTATCTAATCTACTCAATCCTGGAATAAGACATGGGTATTTCCCAAGAATAACCTTTTCTAGGCTCCTTTTGGTATATTTGGGCTAAAATTTTGAGAATTTTTGTTTCTTTAAAAAAAATAATGAAGTCTCGGGTCAGATACACCTAAGTTTCTTGAAGGCAGGGTTCATCACATTGTTTTTTTCCTTTGTATCATCAGCGACCAGCACAGTGCTTTGCACATAGTAGGCATTTAATAAATATTTATGGAATTAAATTCAATCAGATTTGAAAATGAAGTCTTAGGACAGATTTTCTTCTCTGAAGAGCCATGCTTTGCCTCTCCCAGGAAACAACCAATAAAAGTGACAGTCCTTTTGATGCTGACAAGTCAAGAGCTTCTCTCAGCTGCCCTCAATCTGAAGGAAATGAAAAGTTCTCTCAAGGCTGGATTCAATTGTGTATTGTTATTTGTCTTAGAGTCCATTTATTAGCCCAGAGATAATGTGACAGTTGACTCTTACAGAAACACAGCACTCATTAGCAAGCTTGACAGGGAGGTGCCAACATCCGCTGGAGATTGTATTTTATTAATCTTCATGGCTCATTTGGAAGCCTGGCTAGCCTGTAATGTGCCCTCACGCTGGCTGGGCCAGGGATGTGTAGACATGCTTACTATTCAAGAAGAGAAACCTGCGCAATCAGATCTTTCACTTTGCATGACCTGATGTGCTGATATCTAACAAGACACAAATAGGATGCTACAGCTCACCATGAATGGCTCTGTGTTTTAGACAGAAAATGGCCCCGGTTTTTCTAATAAGATCCAGGGGAATTTTGTAGCATTCCAAATACAAGGATAGGGATCAGTTAGCGTTGGGCAAAAAAAATAGCTGGTTCCTGGGTTCCCGAAGCTGAGGGGAGAGTTCATTATTAGGCTTAATATACTATGTCCCAGGCTAAGACTTTTAGGTTGTTGTATTTTCACTCCTTTCCCTTTTCCTGTGGGCAAAAATGCAAGAAGACAAAAGCCTCCCTCCAATCTTTATGTATACCCGGGTCTCACCAAAGCCGTTGCTTTAGACACCAATAGTTCTGTTAAAAACCCCAGTGATAAACACTTAAAATTGGCTCATGGTGTCCTGTAAGTTAACCAGCTAAGATGAAATATTCCACCTAGGTCCTCTCAAGAAAGCATTGTTTGAGTCCCAGCAAACCAAGCAGAGCATCTTGATTCAAAGCTGCTCATACCTGGTTTTGAGGATTGGTTGCCATTGAGTTTAAAATTTAAAGATTCCTCTATATTCCTCTTGAAAATGAGGGTTTTAGAGGGAATTGGGATATTTCCCATGCCCTCAAACTTTGATGGTTTGCTGGAAAATGGAATAATTCCACATTTAGCACAGTTACCCTTTCCACGTCATGACTTTCGCCATCATGGTTTTGGTATATCGTGGGTCAGCATAAGAAATAAAAATGGGAATTTGGGGTCAGTTTTGTGGAAGCTGCAGAAGACATGGAAAGGCCAGCAGAAGACACAGAAAGAGTTTAGAAACTCAGAAATGAACAATATATATACATATATATACATATATATATATATATGTATATATATATATATATATATATATATATATATATACACATAGTACTAGATAATATCAACACATTTTATCTTTTAATACTGTAATAATTCAGACTTCTTCTCTGGCACAAAGGGATGGCCAAAAAATTTTATGTAGATTTTCCAGATTGTGGGGGTGCTGTAGCACTAACCCCCTGAGATGTGAAAGGGGGTTTGATTTGTGGGGATAGGGACCAGACCTGTGATTTCATTGATATATAGAACTCCCATGTGGGGAACCTTCTTCTACCAATGTATGTTAGCAATTTCTCTGAAACTCATAGTCTTAGAAAGTAACCCAGGGAACAAAGAAGTTAAGTGACTAGCCTAGGTCACATAGTCAGTATACACGCCAGAAGAGGGATTTGAACCCCAGCAAAGTCTTCATGGTTCTAAGGCAGGTTCTCCAGCCACCAGCCATGCTGCCTGTCCCACTTTACTTACCCAGAAACACAGACATTCTGGAAGGAGTTTCTCCTTACTGGTTACCAGTTCAGATGTGCTTACTTCTTACCATATTAATGGGAAATATATTACATTTGGATGTTTTCTTTAGCACTCCACTAATAAGGCTAATCAAGACGAGATTCCAAGGCTTAAAAAAAAAAGGAAATCAACATGTGGTTTAATTCTCACAACCAAAACTACCCTAAAAGACTGTTAAGCCTCTGATAGAAAACAATAAAAAACAAGGAAATTCACTGTTAAAACTGCAACATACCATATGTCCTTTAATACCTAATTACAACAGGAGCACAATAAGAAAGTCATTAAGTCTGCACCCTATTGTGCATAGGTATTAGAGGACATATGGTACATTTCAACCATTAGGATGAATTTGATTGCATCTGTGATTTTTCCGTTATAATTTTGACTATATTTTCATGAAGGAAATGTTGGTAGATATATTAGTCATTGAGAAAAATTGCCAACAATGAGAAAAGGGATCATTTTTTATCCCCAGAGATAGTTTGTTGTAGATTATATGTCAGTCTGCTAATAGAAATGCCCTTATTTTCTTTTCTGGCTTTCAATTCAGTTTTCATTACATGATTTTCCTCATTTATAATTTCTTACTTATACTTAGATAATATTTGCTTACCAGATAAGTTAAACTGGGCTGAGTGTCCAAACTTTGAAGCTTTGAAATAATGACTTTTTAAACTTATTAAATAATAGTTATAATGGCTTGTGTTTTTCGTAGCTGCTCTGTGGTTTTAAGTCCATCAAAATAAACCCATATCTAGGCTTCTCTTCTTAAAGTCAAGTTAATATTCTCACATAAATGGGAAATGTAAAATTCCTAATAGTTTCCTTAGGGATTTGCTTTAAGCTATGATGCTATTAATGACTTAATAGTTTAAGTATTGCATGCTATCCCAATTTGAACAAGTAAGCATCGAACTATCTAAGGCTTTATCTGTGCAAAGCCTAAACAGATGATTGAGAAGTAAAACATTTAATGAAATCAACTTTTTTTTTTTTAATACATGACAATGTTGCTTCTGGGAAAAGTCTATAAAAAAATCCCCATCCTGTTTATGCTAGGATCCTGAAGTAGGTTACTCTTAAACTTTACCTGCGTATGGAGGGATATGCATATGCACATTTGGATTTGTTTTCTATCATTCTTTCTCTCTTCCTGGTTCGGGAAGGATTTATTGAAAGAGTGCCAGGCCTGGAGTCAGGCAGGTTCATCTTCCTGAGTTCAAATCCAGCTTCAGACACTTATTAGCTATGTGACCTTCAGCCAGTCACTTAACCCCATCAGTCTCAGTTTCTTTATCTCTAAAATGAGCTGGAGAAGGAAACAGAAAGCCACTCCAAGTATCTTTGCCAAGAACACCCCAATCGGGGTCGTGAAAGTTGGACTACTAAAAAATGGCTAAAAACAACGAGAGTGCATGTAGGGCAGTAAAGTGTAAGAAGATTAGAAATGTAGGAAGGGACAAAGAAGGAGATGTAGGAAGAGGCCAGTTTATGAAGCACTTTAAAAGCCAAACATGATTTTCTATTTGATCCTGAAAGGGATCAAAATAGGGAGCTACATCTATTAAATAGAGGTGGCTGCCATGGTCAGATCTGCTTTTTAGGAATACCAATTTGACAGTTTTAGGAATGTCAATGTGAAGGGTGGCTTGAAGTAGGGAAAAACTTGGGGAAGGCAGATCCAACAGAAGGCTATTATAGCAGTCCAAGCTAGAAGTGACAAGGGCCTATATCAGGGCTATAGTAGTGTGAGAGGAGAGAAGAGATGTTATGAAGACAGAATTGAACGAAATTGGCAATTGGATCAGATGTGGGTAATTGTGTGAAATTAAACACCTAAGCTGTAAGCCTTGGTAACTGGGAGGATGATAGTGCTTTTGATAGTAATAAAGAATTTAGGAAGATTATGGACTGAGGATAATGAGTTTAATTTTGAACTGTGGGACATTGGGACATTGTCACTTGGCGCTTTGCTTACCCCTATTCATACACTTAGTATGTCTCATCTAAATTTTGTATTTCATCTGATGCCTAGTACAGACTTCTATGCACAGCAGGTGCCTAATAAATGTTTGTTGAATTGAATAAGTAAAATTTACTTTCCTCAAACTTGGAAAACTGCTAGGGTAACTTTTATACTAGGATAACTTTGGGCAAGCTGCCCAAAGAATAAACTTTATATTTTTAGGGAAAAAAAAATCATCCCCTCTTAAACAGCAACCCAAGTGTGCAAAGAGACAGAATTTTACAAAGATGAACTTAAGCTATTCATCTTAATGGTGCCTTAACTTGAAAGCCTAATTACAGCTCTTAAATAACACAGTACTTAAGGACGTCATTTGGCTGCCCTGATTCTTGATCTCCCCAGAAACATTTGAAAGGCCAGCCCATTGGGACATAAGTACACAGTTAAAATGAATGAAGTAAAATATGCTTTCAGCTATTCAGATAAAGCAAAATGTCTTTTTAAAGTTTTCCAAGATGACCGATTTCCAGATGGAGAGGACAAAGTGGAGGGGATCTAACCAAGTAAGTGTTTGGAATGAATGAGTGGTTTTCCACCAGTCATCACAAAGGCCTCCGTTGAGCCAAAGTCCTCATTGGCCGAGATCTGTTCATTTGTTTGTTTGAAGTTCAAACCAGTTTTCTAAAATGTTGATCGTCTCCCATATCAGTCATACAAAAAAACAAATTGTGATTTGTGGCAGAGATATGATCTGTCCAGGTTTTAAGCATGCCTGTGGTAGCATTAGGACTGGATAGATATAGGCATTTACACTCTCTCCCATGTTCATAACTTCAAAAATGTTTCTGACTTTTCCTTCTTTATCACCTCTCATCTGCCATCAGTTATTAAATCCTGTCAATTCTAATTCTATGACATCTCTGGCATCTCTTCCCTTCTGTTGGATACCCTTGTCCTGGCCCTCGTCACCGTCTGAAGTATTGCTTATGGAATTTCTAATGGACAAATATGCACTGAGTGTAGGCCAGGTGTGCCAGTGCTGCCTGGTGGAGGATTTCCATTGACCCTTCTGGAAAGATCAAAGTGAATGCTCCCCTAGCATGTGCCAGCTCATATTCTATACACTATTATATTTTTACCCATCTTTCAAAGCCCAGTTCAAATACCATCTCTTCCATAATGAGGAGATGATGTGCCCAGAGATGATTTACCTAGGTAATGGGATCATAGGTTTATAAAAAAAAAGAGCGAGAAAGAAACTGAGAAACTGGTTAGTCCAATGCCTTACTTTTATAGATAAAGAAACAGGTCCAGGGAGTAACAGTACCCTTCACAAGGTCACACAAGTACTGGCTTTTTAGTTGCTATTTTTTTAAATAAAAAGTAAATAGTTAGAAAATTACATAGAGTCCCGGGTAGTGAACCAAAGAAATAAAGGATTTCAAATATTACTTTCCTTTCTTTTTCCTTATTTTTAAAATATTTTTCTTACTTTGCTAAATAAATAAAAAGTGAGTTCAAAGGTGTGGAGAAGTTGAAAGAGTGCTAGACTCAGAGTGGTCGTTATCACTTTTTTAAAAAAGTTTTTGGAAGGGGGAAGGCAGGGCAATTGGGTTAAGTGACTTGTCCAAGGTGACACAGCTAGTACATGTGTCAAGCATCTGAGGCTGGATTTGAACTCAGGTCCTCCTGACTCCAGGGCCAGTGCTCTACTCTCTGTGCCACCTAGCTATTACTGTTGTTGTTGTGGTTGAGTTGTTGAGTTCTGTTTGATTCTGTGTGACTCCGTTTTCTTGGCAAAGATACTGGAGCGGTTTGCCATTTCCTTCTCCAGTGTGTTCCCATCTTACAGATGAGGAACTAAGGCAAATTATGGGTTAAGTGACTCGCCTGGGGTCACACAGGTACTACGTGTCTAAGGTCAGATTTGAACTCAGACTCGGCTAGATCTAGATTAAAATCTTGATTTTTGTTGTTCCTAGCTGTCTGACCTTAGCAATTCACTCAATGTGTCAATGACTCAGTTTACCCATCTCTGAAATGGAGATAAAAATCCTTGTCCTACCTTTTTGCATGTTTGTTGTGAGGGAAGCACTTTGTAAGACTTAAAACATTATGTAAATGTAGGTTATTATTATAACTAGGCAAACATATAATCCAGAATAAGGAACAGCATGAGCTAAACATCTAAATTGGCCAGAAATGAGAGAGATTCCATTTCCTTTTATTGGTTGTGAAACATTGTTGTAGGAAGTTACAAGATTAGGGCTCACTTCACACTTGAAGGCTCCTAATATTTAATTTTAACATGACTTTTACTGTTGCTTAACAGCACTTTTATTGATCTCTCGTTAACCCTAGCAGTGGTTCCAGATCTTTACCTGTCCCAAGACATGTTTCTTAACCTCTGTCCCATGGCCTCTGACTTTACTAAGGCCATCATCTGAACTGTTCATTCCTCATCTTCCCTCTCCTCTCTCTATAAATATAACACCCATTTCTTTTCTTTCCCATTTGATAGGAAAGGATGCTTCCCTTCATTTCTGAAACTAAGTCATCCTCTTTATCCCATCTTTCTTCCTCTGGCATTTTGCTCTCTCAATTTTCTCTCTCAGTCACTTCCCTTCCAGTCTTCCTTCTACTTGGACCATAAATGTGTCTTTCTATCTAGAAAAGCCTTAAATATTGGTTCTGTCTGAAAACGTATGCCTCATTCTGTAACTTGGTGACTGTCAACAGGTGAAAACATAAAAGTTACGCTAACAAAAAGAAAAGCTAAATGTGTAATCAATTTGTTTGCTAGGTCTTTAATTATTCAGCATTTTTTTTGATGTTTATATTTTTAACCTTTAACCTTTAGAGAAGGTCAATATACATAGAGCATGAGACCTGGAATTGGGAAGACTTGGCTTCGAATCTTCCTCTGGTGCCTTTTGAGCTGCATTATTCAGTTCAAATCACTTAACCTCTCTGAGCCTCAGTTTTCTTATCCGTAAAAGATGAATAATAATTCCTATAGTACTTGTTTCACAGGACTCAGCGAAACAGCATGTATAAGTTTCTTTAGTATAGTTGTTATTTAAGATGATAAATAGCTTTCCATATTAGATACTCTGGTCACCCATGTTAGAGTTTAACTTTTAAGGCCATTGAACTGTGGTTTTAGAATAAATTCTCCGAAATAAGTGCTTGTCTTCTGTCAGAATTTGTCCTTTTCACTGTGATTTTCTTTCATATAGATGTTTTATTTATTTTTCACTTGCTTTATGTAAGAAGACATATCACTTAGCACACACAAGAAGTTAATTCAGCCTCATTTGTTGGTAGGGCACTTTGAACTTTTTACTTTGGTCAAGAAGTTATTTGGGGGTGAAAACCTCCCCCAAATTCTTATACCTCCACATGCCTCTCTCACTATCCAGGTTATGCAAAATTAAGAATTTTGGTGTATGCTACAAGCTTAATGGCAGTAGCAATCTAGGTAGCTCTAAATTTTTAAATGGCTTATTCACATGAGATGAGGAAAAAAATCACTTTACAGTTGACTATTAATACAAAGGAAATAGAAACCTACAACATAAAAAAGATACTTTAATTTAACTTCAGACCTGAATGGATGTGGTTATGTCATTCTTGCATGTGTGGTGAATGCTTTTTCACCCTGGATTTCCAAGTGGAGTAATCTTAAGGGGAGAGAAGAGTTTCATCTGGAGCTCATCTGCCATCTTGCCAAACAAAGCATGGATTTTGAGCATGGCTAAGCTGTATGTGGTCAGTCCCCTATCACTTAAAATGCTGAAGTTTTAAAATTGTAATAAGGGAAGGTTAGCAATGCAAAAGGAAACATCTCTTGTACTGAAAAGAAGAGATGAGGAAGATACCTTATAATTTTTCTTTTTTGCATTTATAACCTCTTTGTGGAAACAAAAGGCAGGTTATGAAGCCATTTAGCTGGTTCTCTGGTGAGTAGTTATACCTGTACACACCCAGGACCAAAGATTTTGAAGCCATAGCCAAGATTCTAATTGTCCTTGAAATCTTTGATCTGTATAAACTTGGGAATGAAGGGTTTGGCCATATTGTTGATCTCACTTTCATTTTAAGGGTCGTTTTAATAACGTGTTAATAGAGAGGAAAGTAGATTAAAGTGTCATTCTTTTTATGTACAAAATGGTGGATTCCAAGAGAACCGTCTGATAAATAAATACAATGTCAAGATAGATAAAATGTTGTAGTTTCATGTTGTTGGTTTGCAAATTGAATTTTTACATAAAATTTACACTAAATGGAACCTCATTATATAGTGATGAGGTCCAGTATGATCCAAATCATTAAAATCACTGTACTGCTTAATGATTCACTAAGTGGTACTGCAGGGCCATAAATTTAGCACTAGTTTCATGATTCAAAACACCAGACTGAGACACCAGCAAATCGTATGTGGATCATTAAATTTACAATGAATGTCAGAGATGAAATAAGGGGGAAAAAACACTTTGAGAGATAGGGATAATATGTGCTCTAAGGTGACATACATCAAGATAAATGATCTTATACCACTTGTGCTTGGATAATAATGGGGGGTAGATTTTTTTTTGTTATTCCTCATTTCATAATTTCCAGAAGGGTTGGAAGTCGAAACCCCTAAGAATTAAAGCATCTGTCATTTTTGACTAGCCCACGATCTGTTTTACTTATATTTAAAATATATACACATACATACATATATATGTATTCCACTGCATTTAAACTTAGCATATCTTGCTGAGATGTCACAGCTCATCTAATTTCTTGTCAGGTAATTTCAAAATGCTCTTTTGCTAAGAATTGTGGGTTGGATTATGTGAAGCCAAACAGGAATACAGGCTTAACTCCAAAATTCATAATTATGTTGTTTTAAGACATTTAAACAGTTTGATATTAACCTCAACATAATTTTAGAATTATTGTCATATTTATTTCTCTAGATTTGCCTGTGTGGGTGAGTGTATAGCTGTACTACAATTTACAGCCATCCCCTGCCTAATGTTGCTAATTGGTTCTATGAAAACACGAGGTTAGGAGAAACAAAATAATAGAGGGCAGTTAGTTCAACTAGAACAGTGTAATAAATGGAAGACACATTCTTTGGCAGCCAAAATTCAGATGACACAAGTTTTCCTTGCAAGAAATGCCACTTAAGTCATATTTCTTTTCATGCCATAAATTACTCATTAGAAAACACAGCAAATTGATTTTATTCAATAAATTACTAAAACACAAAAATTTTATCCATATATAGTAAACAATATGGCAATGATAGACTGAGGCTCAAAATAAAAACTAAAAGACAAAAGAGAAATGTAGAAAAGGAGTTAACATCACTGGTTCTGTAGTGATAGTTCAGATAATTATCAACTGTGCAATTTGCATCTTAGATGATCAACCAAATTTACATGTGGGCTTTGGGATGTCATGGTATGGTTGGGGAACAAGGCAGTAATGATGTTACTACAAAATAATATTAGGGAAAACTTCTACATGGCATACCTGTCTAGAACAAATGCAATATCTAGAACACAAGATCCATGAGAGTAGGTTCCATTTTGTCTCTATATCCCTAGTACCTAGCACAGTGCCTGGTACATAATATGTCATTAAAAATGCTTGTTGAAGCGTATCATGGTATCTTAAACTTCAAAGGAAACTTTTTCGCTTTTCTTACGGGAAGGGTCAGCCAAGATAAAAAATATATAATGGCACACGCCAACTCTTATCAAATAAATATCTGAATAGGTACAAAGAGCACTGGACTAGAAGTTTGTTTTCTAATCCTGGTTTGGCTTTTAACTAACTGAATGACCATAATGACATCATGGAAACTCTCTTTCATGGCTTGTAAAATGAAGAAGCTGGATTAGGTAAAATGATAGATCATCTCATCTCTTAGGTCCCTTTTGCCTCTGACATTTTATTGTGCCATGAAGGATTTGGTGTTGTTGTTGTTCTTAATGGGTAGGGGTAGTGGGTGGTGGGGATGGGAAAGTAGGGACATAATTTGGATGAGTCACTTCAGATAACCAGAAAACAAATAAACAAACAAACAACAAATATTTCTTTGGCAAGCAAGTTTTCATTGGAGAGTTGGACACAGGACAAAATGTTTTTTGGTCATATTAATATATATATATATATATATATATATATATATATATATATATATGACAAATATATAAATATATAAGAGAATTATTATAATATACAATGTAATAAATAGTAATATGTAAATATATTATGAAATAATTATATAGGTGTGTATATTTACACACACATGCATACACGTATACATATATAAATAAACACACCACATAAGGGTTAAAAACCTAAAAAACGACATAGGACCTTCTGCGGTGTTGGCTGAACTTGCTATCCTTTAAGAAATAGAGAATTTTGTGTTCTCCATATAGGGAGGACCACTATGGTCTACATTGAATATTCTAAGAAACATTCTGCTGACTTTGTGGGATTGTTTAAAATGCCTTGGGTGTGCCACAGTTTATTCTAATCAATTTCTCCTTTGAAACTTCTAAATACCTCAGACCACACCTAGCCCACACCATAACCATCATCAAATACTGTTTATTGAGTTCCCTCAGGAGGGTAGGATCTTTCCTTTTCTTAGTTTTTCTCTCAAACAGAAGCAAACGATGGACTTGGAATTCAATTTTTAGCAAAGGACAATTAGCCATCCAAATACAAGTATTTTCACTTGGGGATCTCCTAACTAAATATTTATGTGGGCATGTGCTTATTTTTAGCTATTGCTTCATGCTTTAAAGGAGTATCAATGGCACTTGATCCACTGGTCTTCCTGGCAACTCACAAACAATTTCTTATTCGTGCTGATCATTCCAGAAATCCTACATGGCATTTCTGTCCAATGTACTGGAGACCTTCATCTAAATATTTTAATAGCTAGCCTATATACATATGTATATGTATATGTATATGTATATGTATATGTATATGTATATACACATATATATGCATGTATGATAATATACTACATATGATACATTAAGGTTTACAAAACATTTTACTGACGTTATTTTATTTGAGCCTAACAATAGCCCTGTGTGATACAAAGGAATTGAGCACTTGTCAAATGGCAAGTAATATGCTAAATACCTTATGAGTTTTCTCTCATTTGATCCTTCCAACTATGCGGGGTGGGAAGGAATAAGTACTATCCCCATTTTACAATTGAGGAAATTGACACAAACAGAATGTGACTGTTAGCATTGCTGTGGTTTGGGTTATTGTTGTGTTTGTCCTTGGTTCTGGAAGAGGACCATGACGTCAGGGAAATGATGACGTGACTTGCACTTCACTTTGATTTGAGTGAGGGAGGGCTGGGCAAGGTCACCAGCCTCACTTTCTCCTCCAGAGTGATCGGGGTCCAATGGCCTGATATTCACCAGAACGACTAGAGATGGCCCCAGATGCCCTGGGAGACTGGTTTGGGTTGCTGGGAATCCTGAAATGCCAGGGTACAGGACTCGGGTCTGCCTGGAAAGAATCCAACCACTCAAGCCTTTTTTAAGTCCAGGTAGCGAGTTTATGATGACACTGGTTGGGATGGATGAGATTCCTAGTGAGTCTGTGCTATTTGTGGCACCAATACAAGTAGCCCAGATTTTAAGAATTTGAGCAATTTAATGGGGGCGAAATTGATATTTTATACAGAAACACTACGGGAAGGTCTGGATGGGGTCTAGGAGTGACAAGTAGCCCGGTGTGTTTGGAGGTAACAGAGAAAAGAGAAAAGAGGGATTAAGGAGTGTCAAGCATGCTAATTAAGTAATCCAAGGGGGCCGGTCTGGGCCTGATGCAGACAACAGAAGGAGTTTAGTGGCCAGAGAGCCACAGAGAAAGGGCAGTTAAAAGGATTATTGACTGGGATAGACCGCCAGGGATCTAGGTTCAGGGGCTGGGTCCCCGAAATTTTTGTGACAGTTCAGGGGCTTTTCCTTTCAGGGGTTCAGATCCCATCCCCACCAGAATCATATAGCTAGGTAAGTTTCCGGGGTCCAATATGAGTGCAGATGTTCCTGACTCCAGGCCCAGTGCTCTATCTACTTCACCACCTAGCTATCACCTGGATAGGTGCTATTATTATCTCTGTTGTACAGATGAGGAAAATGAAGCACATACAGATTAAGTGACTTTCCCAGGGTCACAAAACTGATTAGTATATGAAGTAAGATTTGAACATGGGTCTTCCTAACCATGAGTCCTCTATCTACCATGCTACCTAAGTACCTCCTGTATTTTAATGTTTTGTGCACAACAACTCCAACACTTGAATCTTCTTATCAAGAAGAGAGATATGCCATTGGAGACATGTTTTGTTGTTGTTACTGTTGCTTTTTTAAGAATTGAACTTTTTTACAAAATCTTAAGGGAGTAGGAGATGTGAAGCGGCATTTTCTCATCAGATAATATCAAGGTGGGAAAGGAATGGGAGTAGACCAAATGCTCTATGTATATAGAAGAGATGTGTGTGGAAGGCAGTATAATTTGGAGGTCAGTCAAGGATCAATTCTCAAGGTATCTAAAAGGTGGAAAAACACCAAAGTGATCTTTACTACTGGTAAGCAGCTTGGTATAATGGCTAGAATGCTAGACTTAGAATCTGGAAGACTTGAGTTCAATTACCTCAGTTTCTAGTTATGAGATCTTGGGGAGGTCACTTATCTCCTCTTGGTCTCACTTTGCTCAACTGTCAAATGGGGATAGTAAGACCTCACAGAGTCGTTAGGAAGATTAAATGAGATAACATATATAAAGAACTTTGGATGCTATATATTATTATTACTATTATAATTATTACTACTACTATTACAGAAAAAGGTAGCTAGGAGAATGTTGACAATTACTGACCCAAATCTATACTTTCCCAACTTCAAATAGAATATACTAGTAGGAAGGCATAAATGTAAGGAACACATGTGACCAAGGTAACTCACCTTTCAGTGCCTTTGTAGATAATTTGCATAAAAATATTGTAGGAAGGGACTTCCATTTTCTCCTCCACATTAGCAGTGGAGACTTAGAGTAGGAGATACTTCTTTATCCACGGAAAGGAGCAGATAGCCATCTTTAGGAAAGTAGGAGGTTGTCCATCTATACCAGTGGGAGATACTTTTTCATCCCATGGAAAGCAGACTCAGAGTTTCCTGCTGTTGAGTTGAGAAAGAGTCAGTCTTGGCATTTGGGATTAGCACTACAAATTTAGTTGAGTGACCTGTCCAGCAGAGATTTTATGGGTGGGTGTGTGGGGGGTAAGGTGGAAGGAGTATGAAGACACTATAATAGAAGAGAACATTGGTCCCCGTAGTGACAGAGCGGGTGACTTTACCTGGTTACATGTATTTCCTTCATCTATGTTTCTCTAGTACTGTAGTCTCTGTGTGTGTTATTTCCCTATTACAATCTCTCTATTTTTGGTAGGGTGTCCCAGGTTTATGGGAATAATTTCTAGTTACTTTTATTCATGCTGTTTTTGCTTTGAACTAATTGAACCAAAGGATCAGCTAGGTGGCTCCATGGATAGAGCACCAACCTGAATTCAGGAAGAATCATCTTCCTGAGTTCAAATCTGGCCTCAGACACTTGTTAATTGTGTGACCCTGGGTAAGTCACTTAACTCTGTTTGTTTCAGTTCCTCATCTGTAAAATGAGCTGGAGAAGGAAATGGCAAGGCACTCTAGCATCTTTGCTAAGAAAACTCTACATGGGGTCATAGAGAGTTGGACATGACTGAAAAGTGAAGCAATAAACAAATTGAACTGAAGGAAAATACATAAACCCACTACTTGACGTAGTTATCCTTTCTCTTCCCACTATCTCTGTTACCTGGGGAACTCAGTTGATTAGATATCACCTGATCAATCCCCCTCCACTCATACAAGATAAATTAAGCAACAACAGAGATAACTTTTATTACTAATATCAAGTGAGGCATAAAACAGGAAAATGTTGGCCATTGTGATAGTATGTGTGCAATATTGTTGTTGTTCGTCCTTCATTCTTGAAGGACATCAAGAAGGAGATGTCATGAGCTGCAAGTGAATTGGATTTAAGTGGAGGAGGGCTGTGCAAAGTCACCAGCCTCACTCTGGTCTCCAAAGTCAAGAGAGTCCAGTGGCAAGATATAGATCAGGACAATTGGAGATGGCTCCCACACATCCAATATAGAGGCTAGTCGAAACTGGATTCTATTCATTCATTGATTCAGCAAACCTTTTTAAGTATCTACTACATGCCAGGCATTGTGCTAGACTCTAGCGAAACAATGACAAAAAAGAAACGGTCCTTGGCCTCAAGAAACTTACATTCTAGTGGAGGGAAACAACATTTATGCAGAAAAGGAAGTATAAAATATATGCATAATAAATATAAAGTAATTTCCAGAGTGATGGGGAGGAAGCATTTATTAGTAACCTACCATTGCTAGGCATTGTGCTAAGAGCTTTACAAATACTATTCAGCCCTTAGCTGAATACCCAGTAGGCAGTTAAATATTTATTGATTTTCTCATTTCATCCTCATGACAACCCTGGGAAGTAGATGCTATCATTATCCCTATTTTATGGTTGAAGAAACTGAGGCAGAAAGCAGTTAAGTGCCTTGCCCCAGGGTCACATATCTAGTAAATGTCAGAAGCTGGATTTGAACTTAGGTCTTCCTGATTTCAGTACCAGAGCTCTATCCATTGCATCTCCTAGCTGCCGGTGAGACATACTAACAACTAGGAGGACCAGGACATGCCTCTTCTAGAAGGTGGCAATTGAGCTGAACCTTGAAGTAAGCTAGGGATTCTATAAGCCAGAGGTGAGAAAGGAGTACATTTTGAACATGGGCAAACAGCCAAATGCTTGGAGTTGGGAGAAAGTCATGTATAAGGAGTAGCAATTTTAAAATTAATTTATTTTAAATTTAAATTCTAAAACTTCAATACTTTTTACTTTGTTCTTTTTCGCCCCTTCCTCATCCCTTCCCCCAAGAAGGCTACAATTAAACATGGAGATACACACATATACATAATATACACATATACATTTACATACATATATATATCTATATATACACACTTAGATATCTGTGATCATACTCATATGGAGACATATACATTCATATGCACCTATGTAAGACCGTACTATACTTATTTGTCCTCTGTTTCTCTGAGGGTAGATAACACCTTCCTTCATAAGTCTAAGTCTTTCCATATTTTTCTAAGTCTACCAACCCATCATTTTCTAGACCACAGCAATACCCTAACCTTATACTATCTAGTTATTTTAAATAACCTAGAATATCATTGATTAATATGGCTAACATATAGTGTAGTTTCTCTATTTTTCACTTTTGATTATATCTATTTTAGCTTTAATTTTGTCTGAGATCATGATTACCACCCCTGTTTTTTTCCTAATAAATTCTACTCCTGATCTTTATTTTATGTTTGTATGTATTTCTTATTTCCTATTCCTCCTGACCTCTCTACTTTACTTCTACCTGCTCCCTTGCCCTCCTCTTACTTCACTTTCTCTCCCCCGCCTCAAAAAAAATTCCTTCCTTTTCCTCTCTCCCCCACCCTTTCTCCTTACCTCTCATTTCTATCTGAATTTAGAAGACTTTTATAGCCAGGCATTTTGACTGGAATGTAGAGTGTGTGAAGAAAAATGTACAATAGCCCAGAAAGGTAGGCAGGAGCCAGACTGTGAAGAGTTTAAAGAACAAATGAGGTTGACATTTTGTCCTAGAGGACAGAAGGGGTCACAAGAGTTTCCCATGTAAATAGAGTGACATGGTCACATCTTTGTTTTAGGAATATCTAGTTGGCAGCTGTGTCCAGGATGTATTGAACAGAGAAGACTACAGACAGGAAGACCAGTTAGGAGGCCATTGCAATAGTCCAAGCAGGAGGTGATGAGGGCTTAATCTAGGATGATGGTAGTGAGAATGTAGTGAAGGGGACAGGTTCAATTTGAGAAACATTTATTAAGTGCTTGCTGTGTGAAAAGCACCATGCTAGGAACTGAGGATACAAATATAAAAATGAAGTTGTTCCTCCTCTCATGCAACTTTCATTCTACTATAGGGGTACAACATGTGGATACATGAGTAAATGTGGTGTTTATATAGATGAATACAAAGTTGTTTCAGTGGGAAGAGACTGCTAATAATAGTGAGGATCAGGAGAACTCTTGAGTAGAAGTTGACCCCTGAGCTGGACTTTGAAGGAAGAGAGGGCTTCTATGAGGCAGAGGAGTACGGAGTTCATTCCAGACCTAGACAAAAGCCCGTGCAAAGACCTAGAAATGGAAGGTGAAATGCTACATGCCAACAATAACTAGCATTTTGACAGGAACAAATAACATGGGAAGGGGATTAATATGAAACAAGATTAGAAATGTGGGTGGTAAGGGCGTTGTAGCACATTGTAAATGAGAAGTTTGGGTTTTATCCTAGAAGTAATAGAGGGCCACTGAAAATTTTGGATCAGCGAGTTATATGGTCATTTTAGCAGCCCATGTGGAAGATGGATTGGAGAAGGGAGAGACTGGAGGAAAGGGTGAGGCCCTCAAGATGTTCCTCTTCGAAGATGGCACTGTGCTGATTGGATCAAGCTCCTATATGCTCAATAGCTTCTTAAATGAGATACATAATTACTTGAAAGAGTCTATATACTAAGTCTTCACAGAGGAAAAATCGAGTGGAAGAAGAATAAATATTGTCTAGTCTATGACATTCATTGAGATCGACAACCCATAGAGCTTGTCTTCACTCCTTTTCTCCTTCATTCCTCTCCAGCCTGCTTCTGACTCCCTAGACTTCTTTCTGCAGAATGTCTCCTCTTACCCTGGATTATGCCTTCACTTCTATGTTCTTGCAGCCTTCTCACTCTGGAAGGTCCCTCCACACTGTAGCCTTCTCACCCTGGAATATCCCTCCTCAGCATTCCCTTCCCACTTTAGTCTTCCTTTTCTGTGCTGTCCTCCTTGATTAGAATAGAACCTCCATGAGGGCACAGACTGTCTTTCTGTTTGTTTCTATGTATATTGCCAGCACCTAGCAAAGGATCTAACACATGTTGGTGTTGTTCAGTCATTTTTAGTCACGTCTGACTTTTTGTGACCCCATTTAGAATTTTCTTGACAAAGATATTGGAATGGTTTGCCATTTCCTTCTCCAGTTCATTTTATAGATGAACAAACTGAGGCAAAAAAGGTTAAGTGACTTGCCCAAGGTCATAAATCTGGTGTCTAAGGACAGATTTGAACACATGAAGATGAATCTTCCAGACTGCAGGCCTGGTACTTTATCCACTGTGTCAACTAGCTGCCCCCTGATACATAGTAGGTACTTAATAAATTACTTGTTGACTTGACAGAATACAGTGTCCCAAAAATCTTAGTGCAGCTTTAGGCTATTAAAACTGCACTAAAACTTTTGGGACATCTGGTATTTTTATTTTAGACAGATACTAAAAATGGACAATGACCTCGGCACAGAATTAAAAAAAAAAGAGGAGAAAAATATAGCCTTTGGGAAACTTCAGAATATTTTTTAATCACCCTCAGTTTTTCTTTGAATCATGGGGTCATCTTTTTAATACCACATTCTTTCAGTGATATTGCATGGATGTGAGTAACAGAGTAGTGCAGCACATTGGAGTAATGTTGAGGATTACCAAAAGGGCAATAGAGAGGCATATGATGGTCATAAATAGACTGTAACACATCATAAATGAGAAATTATGCTGAAGAAGTGGCATAAAGGTTGTTATCAGAGATATATAAGAAAGGAAGATGGGACAATTACCTAACAAGAGCAAGGAAATAACCAATGGACAGAACACAAGTTCCACTGGTAGCCACACAATGTTGAGAGTGAGTGAAAGTCCCTCAAAATCATCTGGTAGATCCTTTAAGGGGGATTAACTAGAAAACATGGAGCAGATTCACGAGATAGGCAGACAGTGAGGAGCAGTGGCGGGTGTAGTTGGTGGAGGGTGTTTCTGCATCTACATTTAGTGGAGTATTAGATATCACTGTAACACTTGGGCAGTCCGACTGTCATCCTTTGCTCTTGAGACATGATTGACTTGCCCTTTTTTGGGGGGGGGGGTTATACATTTCTTCAGTCATGTGTTTTATCCTACTTCTCAAATACAAGTCTTTGGTGTCAACATGCCACTTCCTGCTTATTACCCAATGTGAATCTTTCCTTTTGCCCATGAATCACCTGTGGTTTTGATTCTCTAAGATGTTGGTATTTCATGATTCATAGCCACATCGTATCATCAGGAGAATACTGGTGTAAAACAAAAGATGGGCTTTTGCAGCAGAGGACAGCTTGGGATCCATGAAAGTATGGTCCACTTACCCAAATACAAATGATACATCTGTTGAAAAAGGAGTCTTGAAATAGGGGTGCTTGCTGATAAATCTAGTCCATGGCAACTAAATTTGAAACCTGACTTTTCATTTCTGAGGTTTAAAAGATGGGCCTGGACTACCTCATCTGGAAGACAAATATATTTTCTCTGCCTGTTTGGAAGTAACTTGTTTGATCATATAAAATAAAAAAAAATAAACTTCTACTTTTATGAGATTGAAATACATAGTTAATTAAGGAATAAGAAAAGAAAACAGCCTGATTAAACCATTTGATACTGACTAGGCTCTTTAACCCCTGGGATTTTTCTCATTTTCCTCCGGAACATTTTAGTTAGAAGGAACTGAAAAATTTCCAATTGGCTGAATATTCAAAATGTTCTTCTTTTGGGGGAAAAAGGTATTATTATTATTAGTAGTAGTAACAATTAAAATGGATTTATACAGTTCTTTTTTTACATTTATGAAAGCCTGGGACTGTCCAAGTCAAATATGGGATCACAAACAACTCAGAAACTAAAAGACCAAAGGGAACTATAAAAAGGAAATGTATTCATTTTGTCCTTGGAATTATGAAAACAATCCCTGATCAAATGGGTTATGAAAATAGATAGGCTCTTGCATCAGTCAACTCAAGGAAGGGCGCTTATCCAGAAACTAGTCATGGCAGAGGGAGTATAACAAGCATAGAAGGTTAAAGGGAAGGGAAAAAATGCTAGTACAGTCTTCTAGAAACCTATGAATTTGAGTATACAAAGAGCCCCCTTTGATCATGAGGCTCTGTGAAAGAACAGATGGTGTATGGCATAATACTTCCTGCCACAGGAAAATGACACCAAGCAATGATGTGCTGATTGTGCGTGTCAGAGAGACCTTAGAAACTTAGGTAAGGCCTTGGGAATCAAGCCCTGGGGGGATAGATAGATAGATAGATAAATAGTTAGATAAATAGATAGATAGATAGGTAGACAGACAGATAGATAGACAGACAGAAAGACAGAGAGATAGACCGAAAAAGCCAGAGAGCCAAGAGACACAGAGATAAAGAGATGGAGTGATAAAGAGACAGACCAGATGGAGAAAAAAAGAGACAGAGAGACAGAGAGAGGCAAAGAGACAGAGACAGTGAGTGATACAGAGTCAGAGAGAGAGAGAGACAGGGAGAGACAGAAGCAGAGACAGTGAGTGACCCAGAATCAGGGAGGTGGGGAGGGAGGGAGGGAAAGAAGAAGGAAGGGAGGGAGGGAGAGAAGGAAGGAGGGAAGGAAGCAGATAGAAACATAGACAGTGAGTGACACAATCAGAGAGAGAGAGAGAAAGAGAGAAAGAGACAGCTAGAGAGAGGCAGAAGGACAGAGACAGAGACAGTGAGTGATATAACATCAAAGAGAGAGAGGCAGAGGCAGAGACAGAGACAGAGACAGAGACATAGAGAGAATGAGAGCTTGTTCTCTTCTTTTGGTACAGCAGGAAGAACTGAAGTTGGGAAGTTCTGGAGTTAGGACACCCAGGAGAGTTAGGAGAAAGTGAAGCTGGTGACTTTGTACGGCCCTCCCTCACTTAAATCTAATTCACTTGCAAATCATGACATTACCTTCCTGAAGTCATGGTCCTCTTTGAGAACAAAGGACAAACAACAAGTAGGAAGAGCATTAGCTCTGGAGTTAGGATACCTAGGTTCAAATCCTACTTCTGACAGGTCTGGATTATATGACTTTCTAGCTTTATGCTTATGATCTTATGATTCTTTGCATTCAGTTGTCCAAGAAATTAGATTTATCTTTCTAATGAGTGATATGGCTTTGCAGATCAAAACACAGAGGACATCATCTCCTTGGAGCACAGAAGAAAAACTGGAGGGGTTACTGAGAAGGACTACCAATTGCCAATTTATTGCAACAATGGAAGTACCACATAATGCAGTGGGGAACAGCAAAGGAAGGAATTTGTTTCTAACTTGTAGAAAATAAAAACCTTAACATCAGAGCATCTGGGCTGAAGGAATTCGCTATAAATGCTTGGTGTGTCTGGACGATCTGTTCCTCAAATATTCTGAGAACTGGCTATCTATAAAAAGCTCATCATAGTCAGAAACCATATTCGGTCAGCTGTTGGTCAACAACACAAATAGCCTTTTTTAGGATCAGGGCTTCTCATCTCTTTAATGTGATTCCAGCACTTAATATATTTTCCATAGTAATGCCCCTTAACTAGGGAAAATATCTGCTTTGCCATATATCTCTTGACTTGTGAGCTATTCCTTTTGCTTCAGAGGTCAGAATCTGCACAAAATGGGATATGTCTTGGGACCAGTGGGTTTTGTGAAGGAGAGGGTTTTATCTCTATTTATTGTTGAGTTGTTTTAATTCAAGTCCAACATTTTCTACTGGGTCCAGGTTTCTTCTTTTTGTTTTTCTTTGTCTGAAGAGGGGAGAAGAGGGACAAAGGTTGAAAAGAGGAATGGGATAATTATGTTGGAGAGAAAAGGAAAGAGGGAAGGTATTTTCATTTCTTTTCTTTTCATCTTTTCACCCACTTGTCCAAAGATAAAGTGAATATTTAAAAGTAGTTTTGATTTTTTTGTTGTCTGGATATACCATTCGATGCCATATTTCTTACGTGTTTGTTTGTATCTAGGACAAGTAAGGCACATTCTCAACTTTGAAAGGTCTCTCTAGGGTGAGTTTCAGTTTAACCACATTTTTCTGAAAAGCTTCATATTCTCAACCGATTTGCCCTTTAAGCAGGGCATGTATTCCTTCCTTGACTCCTCCTCTTATAATCTCTCTCTTCTTTCCAGATGAAACTTAAGTACCACCTTTTACATAAAGCTCTTTCCTGATACCTCTCCCTCCAACTTCTAGCATCTAAGCTGTCGTATATATTTAACTGCTTTGTATTTATTATTTTTAAGAGAAGAGAGAGAGAGAGAGAGAGAGAGAGAGAGAGAGAGAGAGAGAGAGAGAGAGAGAGAGATTGTTCCTTTCTTTGATACTGTATTCCCAGTGCCCAACACAAATGTTGATTGATTGCTTGCTCGATTGATTGAATTAGGAGTCTAGAGGCCCGGGCTCTAATCCCAGTTTTGCTCCTAATTCTCTATGTGACTTTGCTGTGACTGGACCATAGATTTAGAGTTAGATGGGAATCTTAAGAGTTCCTCTGAGTTAATACTGTCCTCCATTTTACAAATGTAGAAATGGAGGCCAAAAGAGGTGAAGCGACTTGCCTAAGGTCATGCCAGTAGTCAAAGAGTTGCCTGGAACACTGAGAGGTGGAATGAGTTGCCCTCTGTTAATAAGTGACACAGTCAGAATACAAACTCATCAAGATTTCTGCTCCAGAGCCAGAAATCTTTTCACAGAACCTCAATTCCAAATCTGTAATATAGTGATGCCTGCCCCATCTTTCTCACAGGGTTGTTCTGAGAATCCATTGAAAAAATGAATAGGAAAAACACTTGGAGAAGTAGAAGACATGCTCATCTTAGGTTTTCTTAATGTGATTGGGTGCTTGAAACAGATTTACGTTCTCTTCCCAGATAATCCATGTAATCCCTTCATTCAAGTACCATTTCTTTTATGCTTTTATCTTTTTCAAAGCTTTTTCATGTACATTAACTCATTTGGTCACCAACACAGCCCTGTGAGGTCCATAATGGTGTCTTTTTAGTAAAACCAGTCTCCATCTTTTCCTCTTCTTGATTGTGCTCCACTTATTAGAGAGGGGGAGGAGACTTTTCAGCTTCCTTATTTCATAGGCATGAGGAAGCCCACCAGCCCCAACTCTGTGCCTGGGCACCGGCAGCCTCTTCTTAATACTTGCCAATGTCATTTTTTTCTTGTCAAAATGGGGATTCGGTGAATTCTTTGTTCAATTATGTGTCTAAAGAGGAGTCCTGAGCAGTGAGCACACAGTGAGAATCATTGGTAGGGAATTGTCCAGGAGGCATTCAGTATGTAAATGCACTAATTAGATCAATGTAAAAGAGCAATAGTACATTCTGTTATAGCAGTGTATCTGGTTCCATTAATAAAACCTCCCAAAGGCATGCACTACTAGTTTTCTCAATTAGTTTGTCCCAGACCATTTCTCCTGAGGGGAGGGGGAGGAGGGGGACTGATGGGGACAGAGAATGACAAACTTACAGGTATTTTTTTCCAGTTCAGAGAACTGCCACAAATGGTCACCGATTCTACCTGACCACCAAAATAATTATTTAAAAATGACGTCAGTGCAAATCATTAAGAATGTGGGAAAAGCTGAGAGCAAAGCACCGATAATCTAGAGGAGAAACAAAAGAAAAACCAATGCCAAGTGGACATGACTCCATGGTCCTTTGAAAATAAAGAAGGAGTGACTCCTCTCAGTGTGGGACACATGGGGTTCATGGTGCCCAGATTAGTAGTCAGTCATGGACCTTGCCTTTAGCTTTTCCACAGACTTGTTATATAATGATGGACAATTCCTTAGTACCCTCATCTGAAGTTTGGGTGTGTGTCAGAGCAAAGCCCTGGTGCTTTTGAAAGAATGCAGAAATTTTTGAAAGAAGCAAGGGAGAAGGCAAAGCTTGGCTGGTCATGGGGACTGTGGGAGCACGGGGATGGCAAAGACAGATACCAACCTGGTTTGGAAAGCAAAGTTTTTATTTTTTCAGTGTCTTCCTCCCTCCTTACTTTTCTCTCTAGTCACATTTTTTTCCTTTTGTCTTTTCATTCTAGTCTATCCTCTCCTCAGCTGTCAAATTCATCTTCTGAGAGCACAAGTCTGACCACATCACCCTCTCTGCCTATTCAGTAAACTCCTGTGGCTCCCTATTACTCCCAAGACCAAATATAAAATCATCTGTTTGGTTTTTAAAGCCCTTCGTAACCTTATTCCCCTTCATCTACTCTATAGTCCAGAGACACTGGCCTCCTTGCTATTCTTCACAAAAAACACTCCATCTCCTGACTGCCCACATTTTCACTGGCTATATTCCGTACCTTGAATTCTTTTCCTTCTCATCTCTGTCTTCTGGCTTCCCAGGCATCCTTCAGGTTCCAGCTAAAATCTCACCTTTTGCAAGAAGCCTTTCCTGATTCCCCACTAATGCCAGTGTCATGCTTCTGTTGATTATCTCCAATTTATTCTGTATATATAGTTTGTACATAGTTGTTTGCATATTTTCTCTCCCCCATTAGACTGTGAACACCCTGAGAGCAGGGACTGACTTTTGTCTTTCTTTGCATCCACATTAATTAGCATGGTGTCTGGCATATTGTTGTTCAGTCATTCAGTTTTGTCTGACTCTTTGTGATCCTGTGGACCATAGCGCACCAATGCTGTCCGTGACATTTTTTTTTTTGGCCATTTCCTTCTCCAATGGATTAAGGCAAACGGTGGTTAAGTGACTTAAGTGGCTAACTGGCATATTGTAGGCACTTAATAAATACTTATTGACTTGACAGCTTCTTTCGCAGCAAGTTGGACCCAGGAAAGTCAGGAAGGAATCTTTCCACTATAATTAAAAGGAAATAGGGATTAGGGAGATAAGTTACAGAGCAGACAAGGAAGGGAAGAGGACTGGGGAATATGAATAGGAGAGGGATGCAAAACTAAGGGAAATGGACATTTAGTAACTCACATATGAGGCAATAGATTGGCACACATGATCCTGAACATATCTTAGGGGGTTGTGGGAAAATTGGTGAGACATTCAAGCCTGCCTTCCCATTTGCTCCTTCTCTCCAGAATACAGATATTTCCTATAGAACATTGTGCAGATTAAAGTACTGAAGGGAACTTGTTGGAGCGTCTGTAAGTGAAGGAGGAGAAGGAGAGACAGAAAGAATATACAAAGTCTATGGGAGATTCATGTAGAAGATGAGGAGACAACTTAGTCTCCAACTCCATTGAGCAAAAATGGGCTAACGCTGGAAAAAGAACTTTTACTATGACCCCTCTCCACAACTTTCTGGTAAAACAGACGTGTAAGGTATTGGAATGGGTGACCAAGGAAGCTTGAAAATAATAGACAACAATTGGATATACACCTGTTTGATGTATCCTCTTGAAGTAAAATTATGACAAAATTGTCAAGAGATGTCTTAGTGTATTTGCAGGTGAGTAAACACAATGGCATTTGTTGTTCCCTTAATGTATGCTTAAATCAGCTTCCTAGAACCCTAGGCCCTCGACCTCCACAGAAGTCATAAGATCGGGAGTCAGAAAGTACCTCGGAAATCTTGTAGACCGATCCCCTAATTTTACAGATGAGGAAACTGATAACCAGAGAGGTGGAACAATTTGCCCAAGTTCATACAGTATGCCAGTGGCAGAGCTGGAATTAGCAACCTGCAAAAGGCTCCACCTGAGTTTCCTGCTCAGGCTGGTCTCTTTTCTTGTAATACCTCTCCTTGTCTCTGCCAAACAGGGTCTGACCTATCTTTTAAGCACAAGTCAAATGGCACTTATTAAGCATTTGTTCTGTACAAAGTACTGTACTAAGTCTTGGAGATACTAATAGAAATATGAGACATTCTTTGTTCTCCAGATGCTTACATAGGTGAAGATAGCACATACGAAAAGTTTCAGTGGCAAGTCATATGGACAGGTCCCATGATCCTTAGGTACAGAAACAAAGCTGATGCTAACACCTTTTCTTGAGTGTAATTTCCCCTGATAAAATAAAAACACTTTGTCCACTTGTTTCTGATGCACGTATCATGCATTTTTGGTCATATAATTCCTTATGTATGAGTTGTACCTCCCTACTAGATTATAAGCTTTATAAAGACAGGAGTAGAGTTCATTTAAATTTTCCCTTAGCCGTAGAGCAGGGCTCAGCACACAGTAAGTACTTACTAAATATTTGCTGAATTCAGTTGAATCATACAGGGAAGACACATAATGAATTGAAGAGAGGAATAGATTAGATGTAATGGTTGAGATAACATGGAGAGGATTTAGAGAAATAACAGGTTCCTTGTGAGGTATGGCAGCAGGCATGATCAGGGTGTGTGTGTGTGTGTGTGTGTGTGTGTGTGTGTGTGTGTGCATGGAAATTAGGAAATCTGTTTGTCTGATCTAGTCTATATTCCATTTAGGCCATAGTTATTAAATATAAAAGCTCCCCAAATCATGCCTATATAAGAGGTTTAGTGTCCATTTTCTAAGACATTTTGATAGAAGCAGTATTTGAAGAATGCATGACACTGTTACTGACAAGTTAAATTTCATACTAATGCTCTAGGGATGGACTTTAGGAGGAGAAACTGTTGCCTGTAATTTAATCAGGATTAGTAAAAGACTTCCCAAGGGGAAACAAGAAAAACAATCAGAAAGACCAGAGCAAGGAAAATAGTATTAGAGATAGAAAGGGTCTCTTTTAAAATATTTTTAAAAAATGAAAAGAAATGAACAAAATATTGCTATTCTCTCTCTCTCTCTCTCTCTCTCTCTCTCTCTCTCTCTCTCACACACACACACACACACACACACTCACACACAATTTATTATAGAAGCTATATTTAAAGTTTCATTTTTAAAGGATTTGGTAACTTGAAGAACATTCTACAACAAATATGGTCAACCAGTTGTTATGTGTAAGTAAAATAGTAGCAAAGAGGAAAACTCTCTCCTTATATCTCTTCTTTACCCTTTTTGACTGACAAACATTTATGGTGCACTTGCTGTATTCACAGAATACAGTCTCTCCAGGGTGTGAGAACAACTTTCCAAAGAAAGAGTTAAGTAGAGGATGAAGAGCCTCTAACCAGTGGTCCTTCAGCTAATTTCCTCCGGTGGCAAGCATCCAGAGGTAATTGGTGATATTGTAACCTTCAAGCAGTGTGAAATGAGGCAGCCCTAATCTCTCAAAGAACAAAGGTAAAGCACTCAGACAGCTTTTGAATACAAAACTGACTTTCTGGCTGATGCTACAGAAATCCTGCATCTCTAAGTTTCCAGAGGAAATTTTAAAAACTCAAATGATTCCTCTAAGCAGATGCAAAACTTTCAAGATTCTATGGGACAATTGACCTTTATTTAAAAAATAAAGTCTGTACTTTCAAATGTAGCCCCTGAGGCCCATAACAGGCCCTTTGGGCTACTCCCGCATTGAGGATATTAAGCCATAATTATCCATTTTATGCCATAGTTCCCAAGCCCCCATTTCCATCGAATCTCTCCCACCCAAGCCATAATGAAACAGGTTCCATCCTAGTAAAGCAAAAGATATTTAGATATAAAAGAATGCAAGGTAAAAATCATGGAGTTAAATTAAGCAGCAAACACATGCACACATTTCCAAAGCTGCCACTTCTTCATACATATACTTTTAGAGGCTCGGAGGATTTATCTTTTTTGGCAGGCACAGAGGCCTAAGGGCTTTCAAGGAAAAAAATTGGTACAGAAACTGGTGAGCAATATAGAGTTCTGTTTTCCAACATAGTAACCAAAGAAACTGGATATAAGGATCAGGTCCCATCTGTATTTTTTTTTCCCTATCTGCCCCTCAACCCTGGTCTCCTAGACTGCCTCTTATTTTTTTTTTTTGACAGATTCTTCTAGCCTTTTAAACTGGTTAGGCTTTATCTCTCTGGGTTCTTCACAGGCTTCTGGGACAAATTCTTCCAGAATAAACATGGTGTTGCTGGTATCTAGACCCTCCTTTTGCAAAAACAAAATGAGCCGCACTGTCTCTCAGTAAAAAGCAAAACAAAACAAAACAAATAAAAAACTGATGACAACAACAAAACAGGATTAACTTGAAATTTAAAGGATGATAAATTTTTTTTCCTGATATTCATGGCATCAAAAAACAGTATGATAAAGATGAGCTGTTTATTATTCCCTTCAAGGACTACTTTGAGCACAGTAACTATATTCTGGGTTCTCTGAGATAGTTCAGGTTTCAAATGTTTTATTCACTTGTTCCCCCAAGCCCCTAAATGTCCCAGAAATTAAAACACATAGAGATAATAATAATTTATATATAATATATGTATGTCACATATATATAATATAGGTATATTACACATATATTATATGTATATAAATATATATATGTTATATGTATCACTTTCCTCACAGCTCTGTAAGGTGGATAGTATATCGGAGGAGGAATGTGAGGGACTAAGAGCGTGTGGCATCTTTATATTGACTTAGTAAGTATCAGAATAGACCTTCAGGGCAAGGCTTTCTTGACTCCAAACTCTTTGCTTTCTCCTCTATAATCTCAGTGACTGTCCAGGGTTGTCCTTGAGCAGATTGTGCGAGCATTTACACCTCAGAAATGCTAAGAATCAAGGCCTGATATATTGTTTTGTTGATTGTCTAGACTTAAGAAGGGGCTAATAATGCAGAATAAATGTAAAAGTTTGTCTGTTATTACGTTGTTTCACCCAGGAGAACTGATCGCTACCAGCACATCTCTGCAGTAAATTTATTAAATATCTAGGTTCACTATTCTTTATAGAAAAAGAGGGCAAGTGAAATGTCTCATATTTAAAATTCTCTTTGAAAATATGGAATTAGGGGAATTTATAATCCTAGAATAGTGGTTTCTAATGACTTCCCCCCCCCCTCTTTTACAGCAATTTTCCAAGGAAAGACACATTTAGAAGCACTTAGAATTCAAAAGTATTACAAGGCTGCTGGCAGCATTCTTAGAGTCAATAGACAGAAACAAATTATTGATAAGAATTAAGGGGGATCAGAAAAAGCTTTTTGTAGAAAGTGGGATTTCGGCTGGGACTTGAAAGAAGCCAGGTAGAAATGAGATGAGGAGGGAGTAAATTCCAGGCATGGGGGATAGCCAATGAAAATTCATGGAGTTCAAGAGAGTCCTGTTCAAAGAACAGCAAGGAAGTTGGTATTACTGGATTATAGAATAAATTGGGATGTGAATAGTATAAGAAAACTGAAAAAGCAGCATGGGGCCAGATTACGAAGGGCTTTGAAAGACCGGTGCTTCTATAATGGATCCTGGAGGTGACTGGGCATCATTAGAGTTTATTGAATAATGGAGAGGAGGTGTCAGACTTGTACTTTAGGAAGATGAGTTTGACAGCTGAGTGGAGGCAGGAAAGAAGGAAAGAAGCAAAGAAGAATGGAAGGAAGGAACCGAGTGTTTATTTATTTTTTTTTAAATTAATTAATTTGTTTTTAGTTTTCAACATTCACTTACAGAACTTTTAAATTTTCTCCCCTTTCCTCCCCAACACGGCATGCAAGCTGATATGGGCTTTACACATACATGCCTATTAAACACATTTTTTCACATTAGTCATTGCATAGAGGAATGGGAGAAACCATGAGAAAGAAAAACAAAACAAAACAAAAAAGAAAATAGTCTGCTTCGCTCTACATTCCAACTCCATAGTTCTTTCTCTGAATGTGGATGGTATTTTCCATCATGAATCCTTTGGAATTGTTTTAGGTCCTTGCATTGCTGAGAAGGGCTAAGTCTATCAAAATCAGTCATCGCACGCTGTGGCTGTTACTGTATACAATGTTCTTCTGATTCTTCTCACTTCATTCAGCATCAGTTCATATAAATCTTTCCAGGTTTTTCTGAAGTCTTCCTATTCATCACTTTTTATGGAACAATAGCATCCCATTATATTCATATACCACAACTTGTTCAGCCATTCCCCAATTGATGGGCATCCCCTCAATTTCCAGTTCTTGGCCGCCACAAAAAGAGCTGCTGTAAATATTTTTGTACATGTGGGTCCTTTCCCCATTTTTATAATCTGTTTGGGATACAGCCCTAGAAGCAGTATTGCTGGGTCAAAGGGTATGGACATTTTTATTGCCCTTTGGGCATAGTTCCAAATTGCTCTCCAGAATGGGTGGATCAGCTCACAACTCCACCAACAATGAATTAGTGGGAAACAAGTATTTGTTCAGTGCTTACTATGTGCCTAGCACTGTGCTAAGTGCTGGGGATACAAATAATCAGTAAAAAGAAAGTCACCCCATGTCCTTAATTTGCCTAACATTTTAAAAAAGTAAATTAGTGGAAAAAGAGAGATTTGAAAAGGAGGAAACTTTAGGAAAGAGAATAAGAGATTCATTGCAGGATATGGTTTTGAAGTCCAAAAGTCAGGATCAGAACCAGAAGGGGAATGAAACCTAGTTGGTCTGGGCTCTTCCATAAAATGGAAGCCCCAAGAAGAACTCACCAGTGGCAGAAGAGGGTAGCTTATGCTAAGGGATATTCCAGGGTGAGAATGCAGCAGAGGCATGGTTTCAAAGTCCAGAAGTCAGAGGCTAAGCCAAAAGGATGGACTGAAGTGGGGAGATACTTGAGGTAGGTAGACCAACCAGTAGGCTATGGCAGTAATCAAGGCATGAGATGATAAGGGCTTATTCCAAGGTGGAGACAGTATCAAAGGAGAGAAGTGAGCATATTTAAGAGATGGTATGATGGTAAAATCAATGGGACTTAACAATGGATTGGATATGGGAAGGGAGTGAAGAGTCTAGGAAGACAACTAGATTGTAAGCCTGGATGAGCAGGAGGATGATGGTGCTATCAATAGTAAGAGTTAAGCTTAAGAGGGGTGTGGGAAGGACAGTTATGGACACATTGCATTTAATACATCTAAAGGACATCGACATTGAGATATTCAATAGACAGTTGGAGATGCAAGTCTGTAGGTTGGGAGAGAGGTTAGGGCTAGATAAGTAGATATGAGAGTATCAGCATGGAGGTGATAACTGAATTAATCAGAGCTGAAGAGTCCATCATGTGAAATTTTGGTGTTGTTGTGTTTGTCCTTTGTTCTCGAAGAGGACCATGACACGACTTGCAGTTGACTTTGATTTGAGTGAGGGAGGGCTGTGCAAGGTAACCAGCCTCACTTTCTCCTTCCAGAGCCATCCGGGTCCAGTGGCCTGGGTCCAGGATGACTGGAGATGGCCCAGGAAGCAATGGGAGACCCTGGCCCTTTCAGGCTAAGGTCTTTTCAGGTTCTCCTAGCATCAAGTGAAATAGTGCAGAGGATGAAGAGGAGAGGCCCCGTGACAGAAACCTAAGGGACAGTCACCTATTCATTTTTTGTTCTTGACTCCCTATCAATACCCATTAAGTATATAGCCATTGTGCAAGAGGCCTACCAGTGTTTAAAGGTCTTTTAATATTCTGTGGGGACCTGTGTAGCACTTGCATATCATGGCATCACCTTCCTGATGTCATGGTCCTCTTTGAGAACGAAGGACAAGCAGCAGCAGTGAAGCATTCTCCCTGCTTATCTCTTAACCCTCAGACTTGTTAAATGAATGTAAATCTATCTCCTTGATCATACCTAAAAAAATTATATCTCTTAAGTCACTTATTGTGTCCAAGTTCTCACTGGCAATATATATTGCAGCTCGCTTCTGCCTTCTGTGTGCCTTCTTATTGTTTTTTGAATAACCTACAATCTTAATTCTTTAGATACTGTAGTATTTTATGATTTTTAACCATAATGCTTCATCTATTAATTTAGGCCCTACTCACTTCTTTCCTGAACTATAGCAAGAGTTTCTTAATTGCTCTCCTTGTCTCAAATCTCTCTCCACGCCAATCCATCCTTCTCACTGTTGCCCAAGTGATTTAACTTAAATGAAAATCTGACCATGGCACTCCCCAGCTCAATAAACTCCAGTGACTTCCTGTTGCTCCTCTTTGGGTTTCAGAGCCTTTTACAATTAGGCGCCATGATTTTCTAGTTTTCTATGGTCCAACAAAATTGGACTTCTATTCTTCCTATGTGGCACCAAAATTTTCATTTTTATACCTTCTAACTGTCCATCTCTCATACCTAGAATGCTGGAATGTACCCCCTCCATGTCATTTTGTCCTTATAGAATTCCTAACTTCCTTCAAGACAACACTGCCATTTGCAAGAGGCCTTTCCAAGATTCTATTCTTCTTGCCCCCTTCCATGCCACATGCCAGAGCCTTCCTCTTTAAGGTGACCTGTTTTTATATAATCTGTTTGTGTCTTGTATGTACCTATTTATAGTACTATCGCTGCATTTACAATGTAATGTCCTTGTGGGCAGGAACATTTTTCCCCCCTTTCTTTATATTTTTGGAGTTTAGCACAGTGCCTGGGACATTTTGAGTGCTTAACAAATGTTTGCTTATCATTTGATGCCTTTCCTAATCATTCCTCTTCTAGGATACTTCCTCACTAACTACCTTGTATTTATACTTATTTTGTATTATATATATACATACATACATACATACATACATACATACATACATACATACATATATATATGTATATATATACATACACACATGCGTATGTACATATTTATTCTATACCTATTCATCTCATAATAAGAATTAATCTGGTTTAAGAGAGGCTGAGATAATCTTCCTCTTCTCCACTAAAGGGACCCTCTCACTAGACCCACATATAGGGTAACAATATTGAGTTCAGTCCTGGGGGCCCAGGCCTTTAATGAGAGAAGCTATGCTACATTTTCTTATATTCTTTGGATTTTTAAGCCCCAATCCCAGGCCTCAGAAGACAATTTACTTATGGTTTTGGTTTTGAATTATGTCTAGAGTCTTCCACAAAGATGGCAGTAACATAGTACTCAAATTAGTCAAGTTAAGTCAAGAATTTATTAAGCATCTACTGCGTGTCAGTTCTGAGCACTGGGAATCCAAATACAACCAGAAAGAAAGACACTCTCTATTCTTAGAAACTTATAATATAATGAGAGAAGACAACAAATAAAGGGAAACTGAAAAGCTGGGAGCTATGAAGGTCCTTGGTACAGGGGCATTGTATGCTTCCCCAATAAATATAGAAATAAAGCAAGAATGCCCTCATTCCATGTTGTTATTTGACATGGTTCTATAAATATCAGAATTAGCAATAAGACAAGAGAAAGAAATTATAGGCATAGATATAGGCAAGGAAGAAATAAAACTATCCCCATTTGCTGATGGCATGATGGTTTATTTAGAAATTCCTAAGGAATCAGAAAAGATACTAATTTAGACAATAGCTTTAGTGAAGTTGTAAGCTATAAAATAAATACACAAAAATCAATAGCATTTCTACATGGCAAGCACAAAATCCCAAAGGCAGTAATTGAAAGGGAAGTCCCATTCAAAATGGCTCTAAAAATGCATGATATATCTTAGAGCAAACCTACCAAAACATATTCATTATCTATCTGGTGACAATTATAAAATTTCTTTAAACAAAGGACAAATAACTGAAGTGATATTCAGTATTCATAGTTGAGCCATTCTAATATAATGAAAATGATAATAACACCACAATTAACTTATAGATTTAGTGCTATATCAATCAAACTACCAAAGGAATACTTTATAAAGCTAGACAAAATAATTTTTAAAAATTCATTTGGTGCACCAAAGATGTAGAATATGCAGTGGAAAAAAGCAGGGGGTAGGGGAGTGTAACAACAATGTTGCTAGCAGCTGTTGTGGGGGTGGAAGACCACCAACAGGAGCACACAGGAGGTTCTGCTAGCACAGATTCTTTGATCTGCTTTTCTAAGGAAAGCAACTTTAAGGGGTTAACAACTTTACTTTAATTAAACATACATATACCGTTCACTTGGCTCAGGGGGGAAAGCCAGCATGCCGAACTCCAGAAACAATACAAACAGAAATTACAAGCAGGAATTATGTAAGCAGAGCAAATAACACAAACCAATCTATCCATAGCAATACGTACATAGGTACCAGAGAGAGAAGCAACAATATCTGGGTTTTTTCAAAACATGGGGTTGGGGTGGAGGGCTGCTTCAACTGCTACCCAGAGTCTAGTAACCAATACTCTTTCAATGAGTCTGCCCCAAATAAAATGCTAATCTCAGAGTATATATACTCTTCTTCAGGGTCAGAGCGCTTCACAACTCTTGTGATCTAACTAGCAAAAGAATGTGGGCCTTCCTACAAACAAAAGCAAGACTCAATCAAAGGCACTTGATTGCCTTAGTGCTGAGAAGTACTCTGAAACAAAAGACAACAAAAAGTCCCACTTTGCTTGCCATTACAGGGAGAGATAATACTTCTAGACCTTAACCTATATTGTAAATCCGTAATCATCAAAATAATTTGGTATTGGTTAAAAATAGAAAAGTGGATCAGTGGGACAAATTAGACAAGGAAGAACCAGAAATAATTGATTTCTATAACTAGGGTCCAATAAGCAAAAAAACAAAAATTGATTAGGAAATATTTACTAGTTAATAAGAATTGCTAGGAAAACAGAAAAGCTGTCTGGAAGAAATTAAGTTCAGGCTAACAACTTATGCCATATTCAACAATAAACTCAAAATGGATACATGACCAAAATATTAAAGTTAATATCATTAAAAATTAAGCAGATCATATACTTTTCACACTTATGGCTAGGGGGTGAATTCTTAACTAAACAAGGGATAGAGGCTAGTAAAAAATAAAATAATTTCAATTACCTGAAATTGAAAGGCTTTCACATGAACAAAAATAATGCAACTAGGGTAAGAGAAGCAGATGATTGTGAAAAATATTTGCATTAAATATCTTTGATAAGGATCTGTTAACAAAACTATACAGAAAACTTATATAAGACTAACAGCTATTTTCCAATAGACAAGTGGCCAACGATATGAACAAAAAGTTCTCAAAGGAAGAATTACAAACTATTAACAAACATATGAAAGAATGCTTGAAGTCACTAAAAATGAGAAAAATATAAATCATAACAATTTTGAGGTTTGGCTGCACACCAGTTAGAATTGACAATAATAACAAAAAAAAGATCAGACAAAATTGGGGGGGTTGTGGAAAGATTGGGACACTAATGCATGGTTGATATTTCTGTGTATTGGTCAAACAATTCTGAAAATAAATGTGGAATTATGCAAAGAAAGTGAGCAAAAGCTCATACTTTTTGACCCACAGATTCCACTGCTAAGCATATAACTTAAAAAAGTCAAGGACAGAAAGAAAGGTCCCACATACACACATGCATATGTGTGATATCAGCAATATTCCAGAACTAGAAGTAAAGTGGATAGTTGTAAACTAGGGAATAGCTAAATAAATTGTGGTATGTATAAGAAATTATCGATATGATAAATACAGAGACAGGAAGATTTACATGAACTGATGCAAAATAAAGTGAGAATGAGGAAATGATATACATGAGCCCTACAACAAAACCACAAAAAACATCAAAACTAAATGCCACAAAATTATAATGCTCAGCTAGCAAGTAGCAAAGCTAATATTTTGTTTATTTGTTATTCATATCTCTTCCATGTATATTATCTTAATTTATGAATATATCCCCCTCTCTTCTGCTACTTAATAAGCCATACTTTGTAATAAAGAATAAATAAGAAAGAGAGGAAAAAATATTTTAGCAAAACTAACCAATGAACTATTGAAATCTGATAGAGGATGCAAAGTTCTAGATCCATAGTCTTCCACATCTACAAAGAAGGAAGATAGGTATATTACCTCGTAGCAGAGATGAGATGATAATTCAACATTTCACTCATTCTAGATCTAATGCTCTTTCTACCATGCCATACTGTTAAAGATAAATCATTGGACTCCCGTGTAAATATTAGCTAGACTTCATTTACTCAGACTTCACTATTGGAAACTGGAAATAATTTGAGTGGCTGGACTGACATTTTTACCTTTGCATTTTGAACAAATCTTTTGTAAGTTATGATGGAATCAACAACTTAAGTCTCCTCCCTATGCAACTTAAGTTAGTTTTCCCTCAAAAATGTATTGAAAATGTAGACAAGATTTAATTGGCTCAGAGGACTAAAGTTCAACCTGTTGATATGGCTTTCTGGTCATTTGATTATAAAAAGCTATGAGCAACAGCAGCTAGGCCTTTATGTTTGACTGGTTTACCTGCATGGGCAAATTGGAGGTAGGGGGAGGTGCATTCAGCTGAATCAGCAGAGTGGTCTTGCTGAATATCTAGACTAAATATCTTTATTAAATATCTTTCCTCTAATATACCTTAATAAATCTCCTTTTGCTAACTCTCACATCTTCTGTGAGTATTTCATTTCATTCCAATATTGAACCTACAGTCCCCCGGCAGCCAGGTCAGCCCTAGCATAACCAATCCACCCTGTAAAGAAGATTAGAGAGGAATATTTACCTTCTTAATATTTAGTATTTTCAGAAAGTTTAGAATAATCAATGCATATACAATGTATTATAATTAAAATTAAAGCTAGCTGGTACTTGCACTCTTACCTGATATACTAATTACACATCAATCTTTTTCTAGTGATTAAGGTAGAACTTACACAGTATTATTCTTTTTAGGCCAGCTCCAGTTTTAGCATGTAATTGAAAGTCATAAAACAGCATATTTGTCAAAGCATTCTGTAATTTAGCCAGAGTATCTTCCCGAAGGGGCAGTTAGGTGGCTCAGTGGATAGAGTCCCGGACCATGAAGTCAGGAAGATTCATCTTTATGAGTTCAGATACTTATCAGCTGTGTGACCCTGGGCAAGTCATTTAATCCTGTTTGCTTCAGTTTCCTCATCTGTAAAATGAGCTGGAGAAGCAAATGGCAAACCATTCCAGTATCTTTGCCAAGAAAACCCCAAATGGAGTCATAAAGAGTCAGACATGACTGAACAACACAAAACCACTACCACAAACAAAAAACGTCTTCCCCAAAGTCTGAATTATGGAGGTATTGCCACATATGCTACATATTCCTTTAGGTATTCACAGCCCTATTATGTAACCTGTTTTTTGTCCAAGGAAGGGAATCTTCTTCAATGCAGAGTATGTTAATTTAGTTGCTACACTGTCTAAACAGGCTTCAGAGATAAAGCTGTGAAAACAGCATGAAAGCAAATATGTGCATACATACCTAGAAAAAGAAGATGTTGGATAACTCAAGTAGTTTGTGATTTTAAATATACATATATATGTGAGACCCAGCATGGTAGAAGGTTAAAGTACTGTCTCTGACACATACCAGCTGTGAGTGGATCATTTATCCTCCTAGGACTTTATGCCACAGGTCTCAAACAGGTGGCGTGTGGCCCCAACACTTCCAAGTGCTCTGCCCAACTAGATTAGGATATAATTGGGAAATATTTAACAAAATAAATAAAAATACAGTAGAACATGAACAAAGTTAATATGCAGCCCCCAGGGATCCCTATCTACAGTTTAGTGACTCCTTTCCAGTTGAATTGGACATCATTGCTCTAGGCTATTCTTTGAGACCATAACTTTCAGAGACAACCTGCATTGGTAGAAGGAATTTCCTAGCCCGGGAGTTCCCTATAGGAAGGAAATCCCAGGTGTGGTCCCAATCCTCTATATCTAGACACACATACAGATACGTGCTGTGCTATGGTTGCAATACTTTACGCTTTAGGGGTCTATGATTTTATCAGTGTAGGAATCCTTTCACCCCTCTAATTCTTGGGAACCCTTGCAGTTCTTATTGATGAGTGCTCACATAGCTCACTATATCTTGGTTATACCAGTCATCTTCTTGCCATGTCACCAAAAACATGGCAGTCTGCTGCCCTATAGCTCCACTCCCCATTCCTGTGATTTCCCAGCCCAACCTTTAATTGACTGCCACTATTCTTTATTTATTCTTTTGCCCATTAGAATGTAAGCTCCTTGAACTCAGGGACTCTCAATTTTCTGTATGTCTCCAGATGTTCTGGGCTAAGCCTGACTCAGGAAAATGCCATGGTAGTTTAGATTAGAAATTTGAACAAAATGAGACACTTGTATTCAATGAGAAACGGAGAGAGAGAGAGAGAGAGAGAGAGAGAGAGAGAGAGAGAGAGAGAGAGAGAGAGAGAGAGAGAGAGAGAGAGAGGAAGGGAAAAAGGGAGAGCGAGAAAGAGGGGAGAGGGGAGAGGGAGAATACTTTGCTATATTAACAGAAATCTATTTAACAAGTATAACTATTGAGGGAGTTGGTTCAGATGAGTGAAGCTCTTTTTCCTGTACTGTCTATTTTGGTCAAGCATCAGATGTGTCTAAGAGCCCCTCATGGCTGTTTTGTACTCAACAGAGCAATAAGAGATGTCAACCTCCAAGCCAATCAGGTTTCAATTTCCCTTAACGAACAGCTAGTCTGACTTGCATGGGGCCAGGGGTTAGGATATAGCTCTCACCACACCAGCAGTTAGCACAATGGCTTGCCCATAGTAAGATCTAAATAGATATCAATTCATTCATTTTCCCAGAACTGATATGTCTTAAAATTTCATTACCCTAGAGCCAGACTTATGACTGACTTCTCTGACTCAACTGGGCTAATCCTCAGATGACAGACCTACAGTTCTCTGACTACATACCCTTTGCCTCTGGAAATCTATAGCTTCTTTTGAAGCACACCTCTAGTATCAGCTATGTGAAGTGATCTCAATTGTAAATGCCTTCTCCCTCTTGAGATTACCTGTTTATATATACACACACATACATACACATGTCTGATTACATATAATATACATTTACATACATATGCACACATATGTATATATGTATATACATATATGTATACACACATGCACACACATACATCTTTATTTATCTGAGTACATCTTGAATCTCCCCCCTCAAACCCCATGGAGAATGTACACTCCTCTGGGGGCAGATATCATTTCCTTTTTTGTCTTCATTTTTCCAGCACCTAGTAAGTGCCTTACATGTTGTGAGTCCCAAAAGACTTAGTGCAGTTTTAACCTTTAATAACACAATACAACTGACTGACAAGCCAGCTTCTTTCTTGTACATTTGGCATTGGGAGTCTCAAAGACAGATCTTTACTATGTACTAGGTCTTTCTTTTTTCTTGATCAGATAAAGGAAGACGGAAGTATGGAAAAGCTGTGTTTTGTTTTTAAAACTTGCTATTTCATAGGCAGCTTGTTACAGGAAAGAAGAATAGGTGGTCTGGGCAAGAGGGCAGTAAGCAGCTCTCTCTCTTCGGCTTCCATTAGCCATTTTAGGAAAGTGATAGTTGCATGGGCTTCTGGACTAGTTTCCTAAAGTAGGTTTCATAGTGTGGACCAGGAAGATCAAGGAATCCATGTGAAAGAAGCTTCTTTGAGGCAATGCAAGGCAAAACAGGAGAGTCTGGTGACCTGAGTGGTTTTCTTGTTTGTCAATATTCATGTTTCCCTGTGCTTTTGCGTGTGTGTCCCTGGGGATTCTTAAACTATAAAGAAGTCCATAAGCTTTAAAACACAGACTATAACAAAGGTCTAGGAAGAGAAGATGCTGTATGTTTCAATAAGATTGTAATTTTAGATCTGGAAGTGACCTTACAAGTCATCTGGTCCAGTCTCTTTATTTTTTTTTACTTTTTTTAAAATTAATTTATTTAATATATTTAGTTTTCAGCATTGATTTTCACAAGAGTTTGAATTACAAATTTTCTCCCCATTTCTACCCTTCCGCCCACTCCAAGATGGCATGTATTCTGGTTGCCCGGTTCCCCAGTCAGCCCTCCCATCTGTCACCCCACTCTCCTCCCATCCCCCTTTCCCTTCTTCTCTTGTAGGGCAAGATAAATTTCTATGCCCCATTGCCTGTGTATCTTGTTTCCTAGTTGCATGCAAAAACTTTTTTGTTGTTGTTGTTGTTTTTGAACTTCTGTTTTCAAAACTTTGAGTTACAAATTCTCTCCCCTCTTCCCTCCCCACCCACCCTCCCTAAGAAGTCAAGCAATTCAACATAGGCCACATGCATATCATTATGTAAAACCCTTCCACAATACTCATGTTGTGAAAGATTAACTATGTTTTGCTCCTTCCTAACCTATACCTCTTTATTGAATTTTCTCCCTTGACCGTGTTCCTTTTTGAAAGTGTTTTTGCTTACCTCCTCCCCTGGTCTGCCCTCCCTTCTATCATCCCCCCTTTTTTATCTTCTTCCTCCTTCTTTCCTGTGGGGTAAGATACCCAATTGAGTGTGTATGGTATTCCCTCCTCAGGTCAAATCCGATGAGAGCAAAATTTACTCATTCCTCCTCACCTGCCCCCTCTTCCCTTCCTAGAGAATCACTTTTTCTTGCCACTTTTATGCAAGATAATTTACCCCATTCTATCTCTTCCTTTCTCCCTCTCTCAGTATATTCCTCTCTTATCCCTTAATTTAATTTAATTTTTTTAGTTATCATCCCTTCATATTCAACTCACCCTGTGCCCTCTGTGTGTATATATATATATATCCACATATATACATATATAGACACACATGTATATATATGTATACACATATATATATGCATATTCCTTTCAGCTACTATGATATTGAGGTCTCATGAATCATACACATCATCCTTCCATGTAGGAATGTAAACAAAACAGTTCAACTTTAGTAAGTCCCTTGCAATTTCTGTTTCTTGATTACCTTTTCATGCTTCTCTTGATTCTTGTGCTTGAAAGTCAAATTTTCTATTCAGCTCTGGTCTTTTCACTGAGAAACCTTGAAAGTCCTCTATTTTATTGAAAATCAATATTTTGCCTTGGAGTATGATACTCTGTTTTGCTGGGTAGGTAATTCTTGGTTTTAATCCTACCTCCATTGACCTCTGGAATATCATATTCCAAGCCCTTTGTTACCTTAATGTGGAAGCTGCCAGATCCTGCATTATCCTGATTGTTTTTCCACAACACTCACATTGTTTCTTTCTGGCTGCTTGCAGTATTTGCTCCTTGACCTGGGAGCTCTGGAATTTGGCAACAATGTTCCTAGGAGTTTTTTTTTGGCATCTATTTGAGGAGGTGATCTGTGGATTCTTTCAATTTCTGTTTTGCCCTCTGGCTCTAGAATATCAGGGCAGTTCTCCTTGATAATTTCTTGAAAGATGATATCTAGGCTCTTTTTTTGATCATGGCTTTCAGGTAGTCCAATAATTTTTAAATTATCTCTCCTAGATCTATTTTCTAGGTCAGTGGTTTTTCCAATGAGATATTTCACATTGTCTTCCATTTTTTCATTCCTTTGGTTCTGTTTTATAATATCTTGATTTCTCATCAAGTCACTAGCTTCTACTTGCTCCAATCTAATTTTTAAAGTAGTGTTTTCTTCAGTGGTCTTTTGGACCTGCTTTTCCATTTGGGTAATTCTGCCTTTCAAGGCATTCTTCTCCTCATTGGCTTTTTGGAGCTCTTTTGCCATTTGAGTTAGTCTGTTTTTTAAGGTGTTGTTTTCTTCAGTGTATTTTTCATTATTTTTTTGCGTCTCCTTTAGCAAGTCATTGACTTGTTTTTCATGGTTTTCTTGCATCCTTCTCATTTCTCTACCCAATTTTTCCTCTACTTGTCTAACTTGCTTTTCCAACTCGTTTTTGAGCTCTTTCATGGCCTGAGACCAGTTCATGTTTTTCTTGGAGGCTTTTGGTGTAGGTTCTTTGACTTCGTTGTCTTCTTTAGGCTGTGTGTTTTGGTCTTCTTTGTCACCAAAGAAAGATTCCAAAGTCTGAGACTGAATCTGAGTGAGTTTTCGCTGCCTGGCCATGTTTCCAGGCAACTTACTTGACCTTTGAATTTTTTGTCAGGGTATGACTGCTTGTAGAGCAAAGAGTACTTTGTTCCAAGCTTGAGGGGATGTGCTGTTGATTTCAGAGCTATTTCTATACAGCCAGCTCTGCCATACCAGCACTCCTCCTTCCTCAAGAACCACCGATCAGGCTCTGTACTCCTGCTCTGATCTGCCACTTAATTCCTTCCACCAGGTGGGCCTGGGGCTGGAAGTAACTGCAGCTGTAGTTTTGTAGCTGCACCTCCCTTGCTGCCCCTGGGGCAGCGGTAGAACCTCGAACTCTGTCTCCCACAGCTTTTCCCACTAACCTTCTATGTTGTCTTTGGTGTTTGTGGGTTGAGAAGTCTGGTAACTGCCACAGCTCTCTGATTCAGAGCGCTAGGGCCTGTTCCGCCCGGCTCCGTGTCTGGTTGGTCCTGCCGCCGCCCACACTGAGCTCTGCTCTGTGTGCGATAGATCTCATCCAGCAACCATCCAGGCTGTCCTGGGCTGGATCTCTGCTTCCCTCTGCTATTTTGTGGGTTCTGCAGTTCCAGAATTTGTTCAGAGCCATTTTTTATAGGTTTTTGGAGGGACGTGGTGGGGAGCTCACGCAAGTCCCTGCTTTCCAGCAGCCATCTTGGCTCCACCCCCTCCTTATTTTACATATGAGGAAATTGAGGTACAAAGAATTTAAGTGGCAGAGCTGTGATTCTTGTGTAGCTATTTTTACTCCAAATTCAATGCTTTAGAAAACTCTACATCATGATGCAATAGCAAATGCAATTTAACCTCCAGTCTTCCTCCTACTCAAAAGTCCATGTAATGGCAATCAAAGTGGGACTTTTTGTTGTCTTTTGTTTTGAAGTACTTCTCAGCACTAAGGCAATCAAATGCCTTTGATTGAGTCTGTGGCCAGAATAGCCTTTGTTTTCTTTGACTGACTCAGCTTACCTCATTGAGCCTTGCTGGGCGCTGGGGCTTCTTTTCTGGGGCAGGAAGCCCAGAGTCCGTGCCAGGAAGAAGAGAACTTCCTGTGTGATGAGTCATGGGGCTGGCTGAGGGGAGGTGTTAACTCCAGAGCCATGCCCTATTGGGTATTAACCTAGTCTACACTAGGGGGAGGGGCCAACTCAAGAACCAATTGGCCCTGGTCATTCAGGCGGCGCTTGTTGATGTCAAAAACTCTATAAGAGGGGAGAGGACAGTCGCTTGAAGAGTCCTCTCTTTCCTTTTCTGGTTGGTGCGGGAGCAGTGGCAAGCATGACTCTGGGCCAGACCTTGCTCTCGGGCTGAGCCCAGATGTTGGTAACTATGAATTGTATTGGGTCTGTCTGTTGATATTTGTAATTTGTTTGTATTTTGGTTTTGAGGTTTGGGGTGCTGGTTCATTTCCCCTGAACTAAATGAATGTTCTGAACCTCAGGGTGCTGGCTTTTTCCCCTGAAGTAAGTGAATGAAACTGTATTTGGTCTGTCTCTTGATGCTTGTCTCTTTGCTCCCCTGAACTAACTGAATGCTAACTGAATGCTGGCATTTTCCCCTGAACTAAATGAATGTTGTCTGTATGCTAACTGAATGCTGGATTAAAGTAAGCTGGTCAACCCCTTCACCGTGCTTCCCTTGTTTAAGCAGATAAAAAGAACCTGCGCTTTCCTGGCAGCCTCCAGGGTGCTGGCAGCCTCCAGGGTGCTGGCTGTGGGGGGATCTTACACCCCCACAGAAGCTGCTAGCTGGACTGTTAAAACAGAGTCTTACCTTTGCTTGTAAGAAGGCCCACACCCTTTTGCTAGTTAGGTTAGGAGAGGTGTGAAGCCCTTGGGCCATGAAAAAAGTTTTTTATATATATATATATATATATATATATATGTTTATATATATATATATATGTACTCTGAGGTTAGCATTTTGCTTGGGGCTCACTCATTGGAAGAGCATTCCTGTGATTTTGCCAGACAAGACTCTGGGTAGCCATTAAAGAGCCCCTCAGCTTTGAAAACCCAGATGTTGGTGCTTCTATCTCTGGTAACTGCTATGGTCAGACAGCTAGAAGCCTGTCTATTGATTTATGTTATTTTGCTCTGTTTATATAATTTCTGCTTCTAATTTCTGTTTGTGTTTTCTCTGAAGTTCAGAGTACTGACTTTTTCCCCTGAACTAAGTGAATGATATATGTACGTTTAATTAAAGTGAGATTGTAAACCCCTTAAAGTCACTTTCCTTAGAAAAGCAGATCAAAAAACCTGTTCTAGTAGCCCTCCTGTATGCTGGTGTTATTGGCCTTACACAGCCACAGTAGCGGCAAGCAGCCCTAGTGTTACAATCTATCCTCTATATCTCATATTCCGGGCAACAGGCATACCTCAACCACTTGGATTTCTTATGTAGATAGTTAGGCTTGGTCAGTATTAACTAATAACAAAAGTTTTGGCTTGTTAGCAACAACAAAATATTATTAGCAAAGTTTTTTGTGAAAATGGGGAAATCCGATGAAAAGAAATTATCCTCTTATCATTTGGCTGTTGTTTTGACTTATTTTAAGAGAATTATGTTCAGTTTGGGGTTCCAAGGATTTCTATTTCAATTCCTGTACTAGGCAAACTTCCCAGTCATGAGGTGGCCCCTGGGTTCAGCTTGTAATCCCTTTTCCCTATAACAATACTTAGCCTCTTCATAAATGTTTAGGTAATTGAATTATATGGTGAATTCTTGGCCACACCCCTTACTAGAAATATAAATGGTTCTTTTTCCTACCCAAAGTTTTTGGGACTCTAATCCCATTAGGTTGGCAGTTAGGTAGCCCAGTGCAAATAGTACCAGGCCTGAAGTCAGGGATACTCACCTTCTTGAATTCAAATCCGGCCTCAGACACTTACTAGCTGTGTGACCCTGGGCAAGTCATTTAATCCTGTTTGCCTCAGTTTCCTTATCTGTAAAGTGAGCTAGAAAAGGAAATGACAAACTACTCCAGTATCTTTGCCAAAGAAACCCCAAGTGGGATCACAGAGAGTCAGACATGACTGAAATGATTGAACAGCAACAAAGGGATATAAAGACCAAGATTTGAATTCTGATTTCAAATCTAGGACTCTTTCTACTGTACCACAGGGCCTTAATAGAATCTCAGGAACAGCCTTGGATACTGAATAGATCGTGAATTAAACTTAAAAATTAATCGTTGATAACAACACTGAAATCATCAGGGATAAATATATTGCCGGTGTGAACTTGGAAAATTCAGGACCATATCCTGGGAAATCTCCAATGATGGTCTAAATGCCTAAATCTATACCCTTTAAGTATATAATATGAATTAAAACAAACAAAAAAAACCAGAAAACTCTTCTTTTCCTAAGAAAACCAGAGTATTTGGTTTGACTTTTTTGACTATGACCAGCACTAATGTGGTCTAGGTGACACTATTAACCCACTTCATGGGGTCATCTAATTAATGATTGCATTGAAATCTGGAGAATGAGGAGCCTTTATTCCCAGAGTGGAAAGTGCATTTGCATAGAACCTTCCTGGGAGCCTAGCTGCCAAAGACTGCATCAACACTTAGACTTCTCCCTTAAGTGCTCAGCTCCAGTCACTCTTCATAATCCCCTTATTAGCCCTCTCTACTCACCTCAGCAACTCTGCCAAGTAGAGTGTACTTTAAATTCTAACCTCTTAAACCACTGGGCTCTTAAACCTTTTCTAAAGGTTCAATGACCAACCCATAAACACAGATACTCTGCTCTGACTTCTGTAAGGGGTTAAGAAGAAGGTGTTTTTTACTCTTCCTCAGGTCTATTGAGATATGGGGAATAATATTTCCATTTAATTTAGCTATGCTTTCTCTTTCTTATATTTTGTTCCTTTAGGTCATGGGGGGAGGGGAGAAAATCTACTACTCTAAATCCTATAATCCTATAATGCTGTGATTCAGAAACACTTTAAACCCACCTGTAAGAAGCCTTTGGACATTTTAGAAATGCCCCAAACAAGTGAGTCTGCTTAGGAGGATTTAGGAGCTTGTTCAATCTGACATGATTTTTAGTCTGAAGAATTTGTTGTTAATCATTGTTAGTTGGTTTATTTACCCCAACCTTGATAACCATCTCAAGTATGCTTTTTAGATGTCATAGAATGTAGTGTTTGAGGACACAGACTGAGTAATATTGAGACACAGTTTAAATTTGCTTGCTTTTCTTAACTTAAACTCTTCCTTTTCCTTTTCTCAGGAGTATGCATGTAGAAGAAACCAGTCTATTTGGGTACTTTTCTTTCTAACAAGCAATAATTGTAGTATAAAAAGAGAGAATTACCATATTGGTAATGAAAAAAATTTGGTAAAGCTTAATTCAAATGAAAATAACTAATATTTTTCCCAATTTAAGGAAAAATGAGGAAAATCACACAAAACTGGGTTCCTATTAGGAACTCAGCTAATTTATTTATTCACCCATCCATCTATTTATTTATCTGAAGAATCTTTCATGGTATTAGAATGGGTATGGTTATACAATCCTACTTTTTCTACATATACTTCTTTGATATTTGTATGATTCTATGATTTCATCAGGATAGATAGCCCACCCACCACTGCGTATTGGTAGGATTGGCCAAGATTTTGTAGTAATTCCTCACTGCATAAACAGAAAGTGACCCAAGCCTCACCTTCACAGTTAGAGAACACCATAGGGACTGTGAAGCAGTAAAAGTTTAACTGTGTGGAGTATAGTCTCTAGGATATTTAAGGTGGTATAGTGGATAGAGGGAGAGACTTGGAGTAAAGAAAACTTGAGTTCAAATTCCACCTCAGACACTTAACTAGATATGCAACTTTGGGTAGGTTACTGACCTTCCTCAGGTTCTATAAAATGTTAATAATAGCACTTCTCTCATGGGGTTGTTGTGTGGATCAAATGAGTTACTGTAAATGAAGCACTTTGCAAGCTAGGTATTATTATCCAAGCTACAGAGCCTGATTCTTGCTTTTTTTCATCATATTAGGAAAAACTGTCCCTCTCTGGACAATTGTCCAAGTGACTCTGGGGCTCCCAAAGCTCACACATCTGGGGTTGGGGAGGTATAAAAGCACCTTTGTTGGGGGGGGGGGTCTTCTGTTGGGACCTAGGATGACTTTCTGTGAGGGACTAAGTAGGGCACAAAGAACCACATCCACTACAATTGTGTTCATCTTTGATCATGCAACCTTGATTTAAAAGCATCCTTATATCCTTTGAGTATTTTAGCAAAAGTATAATATAGCTAGCACTATTGTTGTCTGAGTGTTCCATGAGACAAATCCTGAACCTGAGGCCCCTTAGGGCAAATTCACCATCCATATACTACCTTCTTGTGTGATTTTTGTCCATATCCTTCCATAAAGCTTCCTTAGAGGAACTACCCAAAGTTTTCAATACTTTGTGGAAACCAGTGACATGTCTGGACTCTCCAAACTTCACTTTCGTTCCATGGCCAGTTTAACTTCCATTTATGTATGTCAGACCTTGGTTAGAATCTTGGTCTTTCCCAACTCACTGACTTTATATATGTTTTTTTCCAACTCCTGAATTGCCCTTCTCTTCATTTTCAAATATTGAAATCTTATCCATCCTTCAAGTCCCAACATTCAGTTTCATTTATTTTGTCCTTTTATTATAGACTTTATGTATATTATTTTCCTGATTCAGCTTACTTCACTTTACATAAGTTTTTTTTGTGCTTCTCTATAGTAATAATATTTGTAATTTCTTAGAGTACAGTAATATTCCATTAAATATATACACAGTTCTTTTAAATATTCCCCTATTGAAGTATGTCACTTTATTTCTAGCTTTTTGCTTAAATAAATATTGCTGCAATATTTTATTGTATACGAGGCCTTTCTTTTTGTTCTTTTTTTCTCATTGAGATATATGTTTACCAGTGGAATCTCTGGTCTGGACATTTTAGACACTTTTCATATAATTTCAAGTTGCTTTCCATACTGGTTAGGGCAATTCACTATTAATTAATTCATCATTGATATTTTGATTTTCCACAGTCCCTCTAACATTGAGATACTTTGTCATCATTAATAATTTGCTGGTTGTAAAATAAAACCTCAATTTTTTCGGGTTTGTATTTTTCTTATTATTAGCAATTTGAACAATTCTTTCACATGGGTTGTTAATAGTTTGTAATTCTTGGGTTTTTTTATGAATTGTTTGTGTCCTTTGACCACTTATCCATTGAAGAATGGTATTTAATTATATATTTATATTAATTCTCCATATGTCTTGAATATTATTAGATCCTTATCAGAGATATATGATACAAAGATTTTTTCCCCTCAAATAACAACTCACTTCTTATTGTTGTATTGAATTTGTTTGTACAAACCTTTTTAATTTCATGTAACAGAAAATATCAAATTCATCTTTAGTGATTGCCTCTATCCTTTGTTTGGTTGAGAACTTCCACTCTATCCAGAATTATGAAAGACACCTTACCTAGTTTTCTTATAATTTTTTTAATAGTGTGATTTAATATTCAGGTCACAAATCCAACTTGAACTTACTGTGGTATATGGTGTAAGGTGTTGATCTAAACCTAATTTCTGCCAGATTACTTTCCAGTTTTCCTAGCAGTTCTTGTCAGATAAAGAATTTTATTCATAGATACTGATTGTTATTTGTCTTTCTATCTCCATAGCACCATTTACACATTCCTTTCACGTGTGATCAATACATATTTGTGAAACTGAATTTAAGTGAATTTAAAATATAATTCTGAGTGACTGATTGTTGCTTTGACATTTGATTTATATATACTTAGGAAAATGTTATAGTGTTCAATAGCTTCAAATAGTTAATTAAATATGGTTCCTGCGGTAATCTCTGTAAAGTCTGAACATTAGGTGCTTGGCCAAGAATATAATTTCCTTTCTCAGCTTTGCCACTTAGCCCTACATGACCTTGGTCAAGTTACTTAACCATAACATTGTTTCTATGGGAAGATGAGATTCAACTTACAACATTTTGACATATAGCCTCTTTTACAGGGACAGACTTCAATACTTCAAGGATCTATGATTTCACTGGTAATGGTACTTCCTCAAGTGATGTAAATTATGGCAGTTTTATAACTTCATAGTCAGTCTTCATGAATTGCTGTGTATAATAACAAAAAATTGATCACTAGTTGCCAACCTTCAGGAGATGCTTGATTGAATCGAATGTTTTTATATAATAAACAAATAACAGTTTTGTGTTCCCTACATCTTTTAGTCAATTGTGTGATGACAAAGATGTGGTCTGATATCGAATATTGCTTGCAAAAGCCTGCTTATTTCTGTCAAAATTTCTTAGTAAGGAGGTCCTAGATGTGTGTCTCTGTTATTAAAAATAACCTCAAGCATTTTATGAAGATGAGAAAGTAGGCATATAGTTCAGTAATTTTTTTCTTAGTTTTTTTTTTTAAAGTAGAATGATGGTGAGTGGTTTTTTTTTTTCAGTGCTTTTCCCTTCCTTCAAATGCTTCAAGGATTGATCCCACAGTCCTATTAAAATTCTGTCACTTGCATCTTTGGCCTTTTCTATGCATACTTGCTCTAGTTCAGCTATCTTTTTCAGCTTTGTTTTTCTTTTCAGTACCATTTTCATTTTCTCAATAACATGTCCAAGACTGTGGTATGAATCCAAATGTGGTGACTACATTGGATTTGATGATCAATCAATCAACAAATTAATATTGAATGAGCTTTATGACATGCCAGCCACTGTTCTTGGGAAACAAAAGAACCCCCAGAATAGTCACTGATCTCAAAATGTTTACATTCCAATGAGGAAGACAACATACATAAATCAGAATACAGCTTTTAAGTGTCTAAGACAGAATTTGAACTCAGATTTTCCTGACTACAGCCCCAGCACTCTATCCATTGTCTATTCGAGGAAGTGGTCTTTGAGCTGAATCTTAAAGGAAGCTGAGATTCTAAGAGTCAGAGGTTGGGAGGGAGAACATTCCAGGTATGGGAAACAAGCAATACAAAAGGCAAAAAGATGGGAGACATAGTGTTGTGTCTGAGGAATAGCAAGTAGGTCTGTATGGCTGGATCATAGAGTATGTTTAGGGGATTATAATGTAAAAAGATTACAAAGATAGGAAGGCTCCAGGTTGTAAAGAAGATTACATGCCAAACAATGGAGTTTATATTTGATCTTAGACATAACTGGGAACCATTGTAGCTTATTGAGTAGGGGGCTTAACAAGGTCACACTTATTCTTTAGGAAATGAAGAGTTTGCTATAAAAATTTCTACAAATCTTTTCCATCTTTCATTTGTTTTTTTCTTCAGTTTTTTTTTCCACTTAAATCCTGCAGATGACTTTGCTTAGTTAAGTCTTTCATAAAACTTTCTTTAAATTGCTTTTTTTCTTTTATTCTTTCTTGCTTTTTATTTTTTAATGAAGTATTAGTATTTATAGGACAACTAGGTGGCACAGTGGATGGAGTGCTAGGCCTGGACTCAGGAAGATCCATCTTCCTGAGTTCAAATATGGCCCCAGATACCTACTATCTGTGTGACCCTGTGTAAATCACTTAATCATGTTGGCCTCAGTTCCTCATCTATAAAATGATCTGAAGGAGGAAATGGACAATCACTCCAGAATCTTTGACAAGAAAACCCCAAATGAGGTCATGGAGAATCAGACACAACTGAAATGACTCAACAGCAACAGTAATTAGTGCTTATAATCATCTAACATCTTTCTCTTTAAGATTTTACAAATAAGTTTATGTTGCAAGTCAGGATTTCCCTTGGCTGCCAATTTTTTTCTGTGCTTGGCAAGTAAGTCAAATGTTTGCAGACTACTGTGGCTTTTTAGAATCTTTTGTTCTCATTTTTTGTTTTTTGGTTGTGACCTGTGATTTAGTTATTGTTGGGAATACCCAGTGAAGTAGCTCTCTCTACCAAAGCATTTGTAATATATAGCCTGGATCAATTAAGAGATTAAATGATTGCTTAGTGCTCTGGATCGCTGCTGATTAGAGAAATGCAAATCAAAACAACTCTTAGATACCACATCTCTCCTGTCAGATTGGCTAAAATAACAAATCAGGAGAATGATAAATGCTGGAAAGGATGTGGGGAAATTGGAACATTGTTGCATTGCTGGTGGAGTTGTGAGCTGATCCAGCCATTTTGGAGGGCGGTGTGGAACTATGCCCAAAGGGCTATAGAAATGTTCATACCCTTTGACCCAGCAATACCACTTCTAGGGTTGTATCCCAAAGAAATCACGCAAGCGGGAAAAGGACCCATATGTACAAGAATATTTATAGCAGCTCTCTTTGTGGTAGCCAAGAATTGGAAAGCAAAGGGATGCCCATCAATTGGGGAATGGCTGAACAAGCTGTGGTATATGAAGGTGATGGAATACTATTGTGCCATAAGAAATGGGGATGATGCAGACTTCATAACAACCTGGAAAAACCTACACGACATAATGCTGAGTGAGCGGAGCAGAGCCAGGAGAACGTTGTGCACAGCCACAGATATATGGATTCCATGAGGACCAACCCTGACATACTGCACTTTTCTCAGCAACCTAAGGGACAAGGACAACTCCAGGGGACTCACGATGGAGAATGCTATCTTCATCGAGACAAAGAACTGCGAAGTTTGAATACAGACTGAGGCACACTACATGCTCGCCTTTTCTGCTTCTCTTTTGTTTTTGTTTTTGGTTTTTTTTTTTTGGTTCTGTTTCTTCTTTCTCATGATTCATTCCATTGGTCAAAATTCTTCTCCACGACTTGACTAGTGCATAAATTAATTCAATGCGAAGTTATACATGACAGTTATATGAGATTTCATGCCGTCTTGGGGAGGGAGGGGGAAGGGAGGGGAGAAAAACTGGAACTCAAAACTATGTAGAACCGTGTGTGGTAAACTAAAAATTAATAAATTTATTTAAAAAAAAATGATTTGCTTAGGTTTGCTCTGGTAGTTAAAGGTATGATTTGTGTCTGTTTCTTCCTAACTTTGTAGCTGAATCTCCAGCACTCTGTGCTTCCTTTCAGTTTCCTCATTATGGTAATTTGTTTGTATCAGTCAAATGTCCATATAAAATTATTATATGTCAATGTCCTTTCCTCTATCCATTTCCTAGGCTTTGGTACAAATAACTCTAAATAGGTTGGGTTGAAGTTATCTTAATTTTATGCCATATCTTTTTATAATTGGTGAGGAGTTATTATGTTTAATCTTTTCTCATATATGTTGGTTATCTGACTATAGACAGACAGATGATTCAAGAATGACCCCCCCCACCCCAAAAAATTTCCTATATATTAAGATATAACCAATTTGATTAGAAGATGTTATTTGATGCTTGCCATGTTTCAATACCTTTCAATTCTTTCCTAGAAGTGTGAATACCATATAGGCAGGAAGCTTCTGTGTAGTCTAAAAGTCTTTGACCTCTTTCATTACTTATACCTGAAGCATTTTTTTTCCTAATGCACTTTTCATCTTTCTCATCTGCATTGAAGTCATTGAGTATCCAAGTATAAATTGATATAATTAACAGTGTCTTAATGATTTCTTTTGTAGAATTTCTTTATATCTTCATTTTCTGCCAAGTCTCTTGGACCATCATCAGCTGCAATTATTTTTATGGTGATCTTTTTGCAAATAATTATTATGAGCATTGCAATGTGCAATGACAAAATGTCTTATGAATTTCTATTTCTTGTTACCTTTGGAAACATGATAAAATTAACGTCACAACTACTTTGTTAGCCTCTCCATAGAGAACCTGTGAGCCACCTTTCCATTTAGTTGCAGCTTTCTGTTTTTTCCTGGACAACTTGTGTTTTTTGAAAAATGTTTTAAAATTTTCTTTTATATTGTAAATTTAAGCATGTCAACTCCTTCTGGTTTTGTTTATAGTAACTAGGTCAAGATTTGTTTCTTCCAGGAGTATGTCCATTTTTTGATCATTGGACAAGAATCTTTCATTTAGAATCATAACAGCTAAGTTAATATTTATAGATGATCTAAAAACTGTGATTAATTTTTTTAGCACCTTCTGCCCCCTTTCTGTCATTCTGCCACCAAAGGCTCAAATATGGAAAGGAGAGGAGCTGCATAGGACTGAGGACCATTTATATTCTTATTTCTTTGCCAGTTCCTCTTCTGATGTCTTCTCACATCATTAAGGTGAGCCTAAGAGCAAAAGCCCGGATAGGATCTATTATATTCTAGAAGTGTTTCAGGTGTGGCATTGGTAATAGACTCTGCCTACTTTTGAGAACCAACCTAGCTAAGTAGGTATATGCTCATAAATAGTAGTCTGGCCATTCAATGATGAATTCTTGGCTATGGCAAACCATAGGAAAAAAAAAGAAACACATGGATATAACAATGCATTAGTGTCCCAGTTTTCCCACATCCCCTCCCACATTTATCATTTTCCTTTTTGTCATATTAGCCAATCTGATAGCTGTAAGAGGGTACCTCAAAGCTGTTTTAATTTGCAACTTGCCTCTGGGGCTGCTGGTTTGGGTGAGAGTGGGGTCTCACTGGTGGTTTGCCTGGGTGCTTAGAGTCTTACTGCAGGCCTCCTTTGGATCTTGCTCTCCTCCCACCCAGTGAGGCAGACCTTTCAGGCTGAGCTGGTAAATTGCTTCTTCACTCCTAAATTGATTCTGAGGCAGTTTTCAAGTTGTTTGGAGGGAAATTTGCGAGGGCTCCAGGGAATTCCTGCCTCACTCCGCTATCTTGGCACTGGAAATTCTGAATTTCATTTCTAATGGAGGGTAATAGAAAGCTTTTTTGTTTCAATCATATTTTGGTGAGAAATTTTCATAAATATAGTAGTTGACTTCCAACTGTTGCATATAATGTAGATTGGATGTGAGGGAAACAATATGATGAAGTGGAATGAACACTGTACCCTGATTTAGGATTGGGGCTCTGACTCCGATTATGCCATCATTTAGTTTTGTGACCTACAGAGAGTCATCATTATTCTTTACCCATTTCTTTGTCTGAAAGATGAGGGATTTGGAGTAGATGAAACTAGATATCTCTTGAAGAACATAAGGTCCTTAATATGGTAAAGTCACACCTTTTGTAGGACTTAAGGTCTAAAGTCATTGTGTAAGGCCATATTTAGATAAAGTCAAAATTTTTCTTTCTCCTTGTAGTGCCCTAAATTACTCCTAGAGCACAGTGTACATGGTTTCCCTCTTGCTTGATTAAAAGGGAGTCTGGTTCACACCTCTCACTTCAGAGTGGTAGATCTAGGTACAAGAAGGTATTCGGTGTGATAGCTCACTTGATCCCAGAAAAGCTAGTGATTGTGCTGGGGAGAATTCTCTTTCTTTTGTGAAAGTCAGGGTCATACTCCTATAGATTTTCCCCAAAGAAGGGCCAGACATTGGAAAACATTGCATTTCCTTCTAAGTTAGGTAAGTCTTCTCTGGTCTTTGAACATCTTGGGAAAAGACTTGTCAGTTTCCCACTTGGTCATATTCACCTCTACAGCAAATCTCCAAGGTGGTCAACGTTTTGCAGGTTGAAACCTATGTAGGTCAGGAGAGTCAACCTGACTGATAGCTTTGTGGCAAAGTTGAACCAATCCAGTATTCTTAAGGCTTAGGTCCCAGACAAGGAATGAATCTTGGGTGGAGGGATTCCCTAAGTTCTCTCTACCAGTGGGCTTCTGGTACCTCTTCTCCCCATTTCCCTTATCCTTCTTCTGCCCTCTTTTCACACATGTTGCCTACCCTCTGAGAGGCAGTGGGAACTGAGGAAACAGCAGAATTACATCTCTGATCTCATGCTAACTCACAGGCATATAGTCATTGAGTATAATGGTATTGCACTATTCAGATTTTTATTTCTTTTCTCTATTTTTTCTTGGTATGTAACTTAATTTTTATAAGTTAAGCGCACACATAATATGTCTCCATGCTACTGGCTTTTCAGGTCCCTTGTCTCACTGTCAATAAACCACAGCAATAACCCTTCCTAGACCAGGCAGCTGGCCTCAGACTGACAACATCTCATACGGCAACGATTGTATCGCTATTCTTTTTTTTTTAAAAGACTGCTTAATCCATATGTTGTAGCTATCTCAGATCTCAGACCCATTTCTATAAGCATGTTTTTCTTTCTGATTGTGTTAGACCCGAGAAAGCTTTAAAAAGAAAATTCATATTTGTTTCAAACTCTTTAAAACACACCAAACATAACAGTTTTCAGGAATTTTTTGTGGTCATTTCTCTATACCCTGTTTGATGAAACCACATGCTTTATTAATTATCTTCAGATAGTTTTGCTGGGGGAAAAATCCAATTTAAAAACATTTGGCCCAATAAAAAGCAACAAAATATAGCAGTAGAGAAAAATAGCTTCAAAATATTCCTGGACTTTTATTGCTTCATTGAACAGGTGAAGAGAAAGACTACTTTACTTCCCAAATTATAAAGTACTCTCAAATTTGAAGCTGTGAAAATATTGAACTTTTGCTGGAAAAAAAAATAAATGATTTGAAGCCCTGGTGATCACACAGAGAAACCAGACAATTTGACAGCTATGAATTTATCTCACTTGTGAATGAATAACCTTTGTAACTCACTTGGGACTTAAATATTCCAAACACATTTCCCTGGAAACACTTCAAAAGGCATGGTTCATTTCTGTCTTTACCCAACAGCCCCTTTGGTTACCTTTAGTTTGCTGGCTTTGTGGTTTGAAAATTAACATAGTAAAGCTTGCCAGTGGGTTTTAGTCATGTACGAATAAAACTAGCTTAACTCTTTGATTATTTTAAGTATAAACAGCCTCTTTTACCTCTGAAATGAGAGAACTTCATTGATATTTCCTGCCAAATCCCTGCTCTGGCTCAAAGCTGTAGTTCAGCTTATTTGAATTTTCAAGAGTCAATTTTCTCCAAGTCTAACAGGAAAAATGGTATACAAGTAAGTGGAACCCAGAACAATTCTTGGTGAATTGCATAAAGCAGACATTTTCTTGCATTAAAAAAAGCTTCACACAAAAGTCTTGCCCTTGTTATAAGCCAACTATGATAGCGGCTTGAAAGTTCAGTCATGAGAACCAAATCTTTAGCATCCTTTAGATACATGGAAGGAGAAGAAAGAAAAATACCACTACCGCAGGACTCAGTGTCTTTTGCTTAGTAGACTGTATTATATCTAACAGTATAAATGCAATCTATCCACAATCTTCTAGAGATCACAACTTATTTCTTTTGTCTCCTACATCTATCACTTGCAGTGTCTAAGAACCATACTCTCAACACAGTGAATGCTTAAAAATATTTTAAAATGTGGTATATGTGGGTGGGGGCTGCACAAATATAAAGATAGGTGGCTCATCAGTGGAATGAATAGATATAATTTGAGGTCTGGCCTACCTCTGTAGAAAGTAGGAGGAGAGTCTTCCTTGATCACCTGAAACCTATCTGAAGGAGTATGAGGTAGAGACTGTGGGAAGAGATAGGTAGGTTCATATTTCCAAGTGGCATATTGGCCCAGAATTGTATTATGCATCTTCCACCTCCTCAAATATTTCTAGTCTTGGAGTATCATTTTTCAGAAAGAAAACCTCTTTTCTGGTCACTGTTAAGGGGAAGTGTAAGGTAGGCCTACCTCCTTTCCGTCAAATGCTGGCTACCAAAAATCCCATCACAGGTGACAAATAGCTAGTGAATCGATTTATCCGAGCTAAATAGCAAAAAATAATTGGAGAAATTCTACAGATTATAATATATTAAAAAATACACAAAATCTTCATTTAGAAGCAAGACAAAATTTCAGCTGAAGCAGCAGCAGGAGAAAGAGAGAGAGAGAGAGAGAGAGAGAGAGAGAGAGAGAGAGAGAGAGAGAGAGAGAGAAAGAAAGAATGAGAGAACGAGAGAATTATTTCACTCAGGGGAGGTACACTCAGCAGTCTCTAGAGTTGCAAGCCCTGGAGGTCAAGGAACATGATGGGGCCAGACTCTAACACATATCTACAGCTCTTAGAGCTCTAATTGAAGTTCAAAGATTCATGCCCTTCAAAAATACAACTGGAGTTTCTCTCTTGTATTGTATTTTTAAACAACTGTAGTAAATCACTTATGGTAGATATGCAGTATTTCACTCAGTATTCTCCCAGCCAATGGGGAATTATGTCTTGCTAGGTATAAGCAGTAAGCAACAAAGAGCTATACGTTAGGGGACCTCTTAAAGGAGAGTTACATAAAAAAAACAAACAAAAAACCTAACATCCATCAATACCAAACTTAAACCCATCTTCTTCTACAAAGCCTTCACAGACTTTTCTCTTACACAGTGATATTACCTTTCTTTGAACTACTATAACATATTGTTCATGCTACTCAAAAAAATAATTTACTATTAGAGCCAAAAGGGGCCTTAGGAATTATCTAGTAAAGTCACTCACTTTACAGATGAGGTAACTGAGTCTCAGACAGTTGAAGTGACTTTAAGCCCTGGCAGAACGAAGGCTTAAGCCTCTGTCTCCCAAGGACAGTTCTCTTTCCATTATATCTTTTTACCTGAATAATAAGGCATTTTTCCTTTGAGCTCTGAATATCTTACTTTTTCAATGTCTATTATTATTTAAGAATCTTCTCTTATATAATCACTAATTCTTATCCCTTAGCTAGAAGTTACCTCAGAGACCGTTTAGTACTCACTTTATAGATAAAGAAACTAAGTCAGAGAAGGGTGCAGCAATTTGCCCAAAATCACATAGAAATTAGCAAAGCCTTCCTGGGTTCCTCCTGTGGACACTTGACTGCCTTAGGAGCTATCTTCATGCCTGATTTTGGAAGTGATAAGAAGAAAAGATAATTATGAAAACAATTTAGTCAAGTTAACAAGCATTTATAAAGCTTTAGCTATGTACCAAGTCCTGTGATAAATGCTGGGGATTACAGATACAAGAAAAGGAAAAAAAAAACAGCTCTTGATCTAAAGGAGCTTACATCCTAATAAGAGAGGACAACACTGAAAAGGAAGCTGAAGCTGGGGAGGAGGAGGGAAAAGTACTGTTGAACGAAGGATGGCTTGTCTTCACCCTTCCTCAAAATAAAAGCTCTGGGAAGAAGTCACCTATGGGAGAACAAGGCCGCAGGGGCACAGAGAGAAGGCAGCTGAGCCCTAGTCACAAGGTCTGGTGTGTAGCACCTGGACATTTATTCATACAAAAGCCCCCTTAATATTACCTTAGATTTGAGGCATTCTCTAAGTCATCATCCACTCAAAACCATAGCTCTTGGAATTCCATTGATATTGACTGATTGACTGACTTTACTAGACCATTCAGAGGAGACATTAGTTCATAGCAAAAGACATTTTCTCAAACAGCAAGTTAGTGCAAAAATACAAAATAATCAACAGAGGGAAGGCACTAGAATTAAGAGGGGTTAGAGAAGGCTTCTTGTAGAAGGTGGGATACATAAGGTGGATAGTTTATATTCAAGTCCATACACACACACACACACACACACACACACACACACACACACACACAACCAATAGAAGAAGAGACCCTTACAGGAAACATGTGACCTTCGAAACATACTAGAATGTCTACGTACACAAGAGTATGGTGGCCAAGGAACAGGCATGTCTCTAATTCATGTAACTCATGCGTTTAATGCTGCAGAACTATTTGGGTGCTCTAGGGATGTCTTGGAACAGCCCTCTGCTACTTCCGGTGAGGCAGTAGATACAACCACATACCATACCATGTACTGATTGTCATCTAGGATGCCACTTCCTTTCTGTGCTGATACTGTTTTCATCTGTTAGTATTCAGAGATGATTTGGCTTCTTTCTCATAGGGAAGAGGATTCTGCTAGTTCTGTAACTTGTAGCCTCAGGGCTATCTTAGCTCTTTTGTGATGCAGGTCTTAGACAACTTCATCCAGCTTAGCTATAGAAATCCTTATTTATTTTGCCTGTCTTTTGAAATTCATCCTTCCAGCATGCCCATCAGTTGGGGAATGTCTGAACAAGTTGTGGTACATGAATGTAATGGAATACTATTGTGCTATAAGAAATGATGAGTAGGCAGATTTCAGAAAACACCTGGAAAGACTTACATGAACTGATGTTGAGTGAGGGGAGCAGAACCAGGAGAACATTGTACACAGTTATAGCCACATTGTGTGATGACTAACTTTGATATACATCTCTTCTTAGCGATGCAAGGATCCAAGACAACTCCAAAGGACAAAGGACAAAGGATGGCAAATGTTATCCACGTCCAGAAAAAGAACTATGCAGTGTGAATGCAGATTGAAGCATATTATTTGCTGTCTTTCTCTTTCCCTTTTTTTGTTTGTTTCTTCTTTTTCATGGTTTCTCCAAATGGTTCTAATTCTTTACAACATGACTAATGTGAAAATAGTTTCAATATGAATATATATGTAGAGCCTATATCAAATTACACACCATCTTGGGGTGGGGGAGGGGAGAGATGGGGAGAAAATTTGGAACTCAAAATCTTATGCAAGTGAATGTTGAATGTTGAAAACTGAAAATAAATAAATTTTTCACGTCTTAATTCTCATTTTCCTTAGAGTTAGAAAATTTCTTTCAGAAAAACAAAAACAAAAACTTCTGTTTCAGAAAACAAAAACAAAAATTTCTATGTGTCTTTCTGGCAGTCACTAATAGCTTAATTGCAATACTAATCAGCATAGAAGTTTTAACCTGCTTCATTTTTCTGATCTGTGCCAATTCACTCCTCCTTGGGTATTGTATTTCACCGCATAATTGGCACAGATTTTTATGCCAAATTTTTTGTAAAAAAAAGTGGGGTGTGACCTTTATAGGAAGCCTTTAAAAATTGTGCTAGCATTACTTAAAAATCATTTATTACTAAACTGTCTTTAGTGCAAGATTAGGATGCATGGAATAGTTGTGAATATATGTTAAAATTGGGAAGATGCAAATCTTACCATATCACATGACTTACTCCTGTCAGCTTCCCCTGCCCTCCCACTGCCCTTGCACCTATGTCTCTTCATTGGGTTGAATGAAAATAGTTAGTTCTGCAGCACTCTAAATAAACCATAAAAGTTGGCCTTCAGAAATATACTGACAATGGGGAACCACTGAGAATTCTAGGTTCAGGGGCTCGCAATGTGTGAGAGGTAAATGCGTATCCATATCACACTGGTGAATACGTTGCTGCTCTGTTTACCTTTTAAGTAGAATGATGAACAGAATTATACCATGTGATGATCATGCAGTGAAAGCTTTAAAACCAATTTTGGACTGGAAAAATAAGGTGTGATGATTATGGGGTGGTGACGATGATGCAGTGAAATACGTTAACCTGGTGATTCTCTCGTTCTGGGGGTTTACCACGCTTACCTGATCTAGCACAGACATTGGATTGACTGCAGCCCTACTACAGCTCAGAATTCCCAAATTCAAGTGTTCCATTAGCCTTAGCCTGTACCAGAAGCAGGGATTATAAGTGAATAACTTTTCATGCCTGGTTATTATTTTCTTTATTATCCTTCCCCTATTTCACTAGTGATGTCACTTGAGATAATCTTCCCTATTGTTTGTTCCTTAGAATCTCAAATTTGTGATTTTTAGAGACTGACTTTTTTTTTAAAAGGATTGAATGAGAAAGTGAATGTCAAAGTCATCTCATGTTGGGAAAGGTGGCTGTGCAGTTATGGTCCAGGGGCAATAGGCACATCTCTACCTCTTTCATTCTCTCCATATCTACTACCACAAAAATACACTTAAGTCATGAGCTTAGCATATATAATTTGACTGATTATCCAAATTATAGCTCTATTTTCACAGCAAAGGAAGAAGACAAGGGATAATTTGGGTAGAGAAATTGCTAAGATTTCAGAAAAAATATATAGCATTTGCAGCACCATTTAATTTTTTTTTATACTCGGAAGGTGAACATTTTTAATGAAAAGTCAGTGGAGGAGGGAATATTTGGAATCATGACAAGATTTTAAGAACTAAGTTCCTATTCTCTCTGCCAAGAAAGTATTTAGGTTTGCTTCTAGCTTATTATTTTAGCCAAATATCTACACGTTGTAGTTAGGGGTATATATTTATATTTTCTTTTTAAAATTTTCAATGTGTTAGAACTTGTAGGGAAGTTTTTAGTGAAAACTTTCTTCAGAAAACAGGTACAGTTTTGGCTGTAGGATATAATAGTTTCTCTCTTCTTCCCTCCTTGCAGTTACTTATTATTTGAAAGGGAAAGATCATTTTTATAATATTTTGAACCAAATTTTAAGAGATCTTAACCTATGGCCCTTAAAGAAACCAATGCTAAAGAAGCTGAGGAAAAAATAAAAAAATAAAAACAACCCAACCTCCTGAAATCCTCATGCCAGAGCTGGAAAGGAACTTGGACAATGCTTAGTCCATTCTGCTCCACCCCTACCTTATTTTACAGATAAGGAACTTGAAGTCCAGAACAGGAAAGAGTCCTAGAAGTCAGGAGACCTGGGTGAAGTCACACAACTAGCTACCTAGCTCTTGCTACTTAGCTGAGTTATAGAGGAATATACATTTCTCTTTCTTTTCCTTCCCTTCTGTAACAACAATGCTACTTGCTGCTGCTGTGGCTGTGTAAGACCAATAACACCAGCATGCAGGAGGGCCACTAGCATAGGTTCCTTGATCCGTTTTTCTAAGGAAAGTGACTTTAAGGGGTTTACAATATCACTTTAATTAAACATTCATATATCATTCACTTAGTTCAGGGGAAAAAGTCAGCACCCTGAACTTCAGAGAAAACATAAATAGAAATTACAAGCACAAATTATATAAACAGAGAAAAATAGCACAAATCAGCAGACAGGCTTCTAGCTGTCTGTCTAAGACATTACATACATAGTTACCAGAGAAAGAAGTACCAACATCTGTGTTTTTCAAAGCTCCGGTGGCTACCCAGAGTCTCATCTGGTCAAATCACATGACACTCTTTCAATGAGTGAGCCCAAAGCAAACTAACCTCAGAGTATATATACATTTCAGCGTAAAAGGGCATCACAACCATGCCACTCAAACCCATGTGATCTAGGCCTTTCTGTGACTTAAGCAGGTCATCAAAGTCTTCCGATTCAATCAAAGACTCTTGATTGAAACAAAGGCAAGACTCAAAGGCACTTGATTGCCTTAGTGCTGAGAAACACTCCAAAACAAAAGACAACAAAAAAGTCCAACCCTGCTTGCCATTTCACCTTCCCTTATAATTCTTTATTGTTTGGAAAGGAGAGACTGTCTTTGCCCAATTAAGATCTGTACTAAAGATTTGTTGTTGTTTAGTCATCTTTGACTCTTTAAGACCCCAGTTAGGATATTCTTGGCAAAGATACTGGAGCGGTTTGCCGTTTCCTTCTCCAGATCATTTTTACAGATATGAAATTGTGGCAAATTGCCCATAGTAACATAGCTAGGAAGTGTCTGAGGCTGGATTTGAACTCAGCTCTTCCTGACTTCAGCCTTGGAGGTCTATCCACTTTGCTGCCTATAGATTAATGGAAACTAAATGAGAGGATAGTTTTTAAAGTTCCTTTGGCTTTAAAAACCTATGACTATACTCATTAATTTCATAAACATTTATTAAGCACCTACTATGTGGCAAACATTGTGTGAAGCTCTGGAGATACAGCCCTTGCCCTCAAAGACTTTGCAATCTAATGGGTAAAACAATGTGCAAATATACACCAAACTAGCTATGTACTGGATAAATGGGAAATAACTACAAAAGGAAAAAATCCACTATAATTAAGAGAGGCTGGAGAAGGCTTTCTGTAGACACAATATTTGTATGAAGTGACTTGCCCAAGGTCACTCAGTGGCAGAATTGGCAGGAGCACTTGGGACCCCGACTCTTTTCACTTCAGAGTGCTGCCTTTAAGAACTATCCATTTGATTGCTACAAAAATTTCTTCAGTAATACATCCTTTAGAGAATGAAAGGAATTTCTTAGGGCTTAATGATCTTTCCCTTGGACCTAAAAGAAAGCCTATTCTTCTATCCATGCTTGTTTGCTAATACGTCTTTTACACACCTTTCCTTTATATTTCATTCCTATTTTGAAACTGTAGGCTATTTTATCCTCATTGTCCTCCTTCTCCTTTGAAGTGGTTATCTGCTAGCTTCCCTACCCAGGTTTCCCTACTGGGGAATATCCTTTATGTTTCAGCAAGGAAATGTCTTTGGGAGGCTACGAGAAGCTACCTTAAATTGCCTTTCCAAAAGATGACTAAGGAGAATCCAGACCACTGCCATGGTAATCCGTTTGCAAACTATTTTGTTAACTCTCTTTTGGCTTACACTTTTGTGTGTGAGTGCATTTCATTTCATGGGCCTAATTAAATTTAAGCCAATAGAATTTAGCAGACATTCACTAAGTATACACTATCTTTAAGTCATTTAGCCAGACTGATGATACAGAAGCACACAAACAGAAACTGTGCCTATTCTCAAAGAACTTAAATTTTTCTAATTGGTCTTAAAGTGTTAGTGAAAAATGCCCTTTACCAGCAGTGGGAGTCATATGGATAATCTTTAGTTAAAATACTGTAGTAAGATTGAACTTTTAGCCCCAATCAATTTTGCACAGGGTATCATCAATTAATATTTCAGTTTCTGCTGGTTTTACTCTATGGAGAGTAATGATCATAAAGGAGCACAGTGCCATAAATTTAAACTCTGGGTTTCTGAGCAAAATTTGACTTTATAGACCAATACAATGTTTGAACTAGGAGAGAGCTCAATGATTATTTTGTCCAATACCTTCATCTGACAGACGTAGGATTAGAATTGACCTCACCAGATTACCAGTCAGGTGTTCTTTTCATTATGTCATATGTGAAGGGTATCTTTTTTCCTTCCTTCCTTCTTTCCTTCCTTCTTTCCTTCCCTCCTTCCTTCCTTCCTTCCCTCCTCCCTTCTCCCTTCTTTCCTTCTCTTCCTTCCTTCTCCCTTTCTTCTTTCTCTCTCACTCTCTCTCCCTTCCCTGCTTCCTTCCATCTCTCTCTTCCTTCCCTACTTTCCTTTTCCTTTCTTCCTTTTCCTTCCTTCCCTTCCCTCCTTCCTTCCTTCCATCTCTCTCTTCCTTCCCTTCCTTCCTTCCTTCCCTCCCTTCTTCCTTCCTTCCTTCCTTCCTTTCTTCCTTCCTTCCTTCCTTCCTTCCTTCCTGCCTTCCTTTCCTTTCTTCCTTCCTTCCCTCCTCCCTTTTCTTAAATTGAAGAGGAGAAGGCAGAACCATATCGCCCATAGGACCAATGAAACTTTGCTCCAGGATGATGACATAGTGCAGATGTACTTCCTTACTATGGAGATTACCCCTCACCCCTTATCTTATAGTCTTTCATCAGTCTATACTGCCAATCAGCACAACTACTTCCTCCCTAAGATACAACTCCTTGGCTCCTATGGCCATGATGCTCTTCTCCACGGGCTTGACTGATCCCCTTCAAAATTTCCCAAATTTCTCCCTGGAGAAAGGCTGCCCCTGCTGACTGACTCTGTAACTGTCCTTTCTGAATTATTGGTGGCCCACTCCCATTATCTGTTTATCCTCCAACCATCTCCTGCAAAGGCTTTTGTGTCAAGTGTAACAGTTCCTAGTCAGGGTCTGGGAGAAGCACCTCCTTTTCTTCAGTGTCTTACTGTAGTATTGTGTTAGTTCCTAGGGTAGTGGAAACATTGCTATGGTATACAGATGCTTAGTAAAGCAACTGTATAATTAAACTTTCTTTTGAGTTCTTTTACCTTGCCAGTATGAAGAACACCCAGTATTGATTAAATCATGTTACTAATGATAGCCAAACAGCAGAAAGGATGCTGGCAAACACATTTAAAAGAGAAGAATCCATTATCTTATTTATTTCTCTTTTAACAATAGGAGACAGCTAGGTAGTGCACTGGATAGAAGGCTCAGCCTGGAGTCAGGAAGATCCGAATTCAAGACTAGCCCCAGACTCTGTGATTCTGGGCAAATCACAATATCTGTTTGCTTCAGTCTACTCAAATGTAAAATGGGGATAATAATAGCATATACCTCCCAGGGTTGTTGTTAGGATCAAATGAGATAATATTCGTAAAGCACTTAGCACAGTGCCTGGCACATAGTAGACGCTTACTGAATGCCTCTTTCCTTCTTTTACTTATAGCAATTTTAGCTAATGATACCAGGCCTACCAAATTTGGTCCAAAAAAGCAATACCCTTTAAGTCCTATAAGAAAAGTCTGAACCTCTCTCATTAATATACTAGTTCTGTGAGAAATTAAAATTAGAGACATTGCAGATTTTAAATAGTTTCCAAATGACAATGAAGAATATTAAAAAACAAAGACAGTAACCTAAATCTGCTCTCACAATCCAGCTGACAATCAGCTCTCTCACCTGCCACACACATGTACACACACACACACACACACACACACACACACACACACACACACCCACTGTCCTCTGGTAATCTGGAAATATAAAAGACTTCTTTTCATCCTCAATGTACATATTTGAATCATCCTGAAAAAAGTAAACTGATTCTGTTGGACAAGTGATCATAGAATTCCCACCAAGCTTTAGCCATTGCCACACTCGAAATATTCCGAAAACAAGGACCATGTTCCTGTCATGGCAAATTAGGTCAACATGGTGAAACATGGAGTCCTGGGATGATGAGATGTAAAACTACATTATTAACTGATGTCCTTTCCATTTTATTTTTCTCCAGTGACATTTAACAAATTGAACGTAAATGCTCAGAGACACAAAGTGCTCCTTTAGGTGATTAAAAAAAAAAGAGGAGCTGGCATGTAAACTTGCAGGCAAGGCAATCACAGGAAGCTGCCTCTCTTAAAAGGTTTAGCAAATGTTATTTTCTAAGAAAGCCTTTTACAGATTAGGTCTTACTCATGAAATACTTTTATTTATGTACCTTTCCTCCTGAGTTGACTCTTCAGACTGTTGGATGGAAAAAGGGGGATTGTTTGCTATTAAAAACTTCGCCACATGACGCTATGCTAGAATCAAGCAGTGTGACATGGATTTCAACCTTGGCTTCTCTACTTGTCAGGTGCGTGGTCATTGCCAATTCATTTAACCGCTCTGAGACTCAGTTTCCTCATCTGTGTAATGAAGGAGTTGGGCTAGATAACTTGCAAAGAGCCTTCTAACTTTGTCTTTGATTTTTTGATTACTGAATGACACAATGGATAGAATGCTGGTCTTAGAATCAGAAAGGTTTAAATTTGATGCCTCCTGTAACATTAGCTATTTGACCATCCTCTGACCTTCTGGTTTCTCATCTGTAGAATGGGGATAATGATACCTGTGGGATCTATGTTTGTCACTGGTCTCAAGATTACATAATTGATACCCTTTTGTAAATTTAAAAGTATGATATAAATGTCAATTACTAGTGAACACACACTCATAAAATACACTGAAGTGACTCTTGTACATAATTAAACACTACCCAATAGCATTTGTTTAGATCGAAATTTTATATAGTCCTTTCACCGAAAATAGATTGGTTTGTTCAGTGGTCATGGATTATCAGTTTCTATTGGGATGCATTTCTAATTTAAGGCTGAATTAGTTACTCTGGACAAATTTCTTTCACATTGTAGATATGTAAATTAATAATACTCAATGAATTTTGAAATTAAAATAGCAAGAGGCAAAAAAAGGATGATTTGAAAAATAGAAAAGATTTAAGATAGTAAAAGATAGTAAAGATTTTAAAAAATGTCCCAAATTCATACAAATTGAAGCACCTGTCCAGGCACCTCAATCTCTCTGAAGAGGCAGTATAGTACAGCGGGAAGAATGGTAGATTTGGAGAGAATCTGAGTTTGAATCTTGGTACTGCCACTTATTGGCCATATGACTTTGGGCAAGTCATTTCATTGTTTATGACTTCCATTGGTAAAACGAGAGGGTTGGATCATGACTTTGAAAGCTACTTTCAGCTCTAATATATGATCATAAGAGTAGTAGTATTGTATTATTAAGGTGTAAGCGGGAGTGGGAGGGCATGATGATGATTGATTGTCCATCTTATCACTTATTTTAAATGAGGTGGAACTGAAGAAATCAATCACTCCACCCTTATAAAGGTAGGGATTTCTGGTGTGTCTATCATAGGAGGACTTTCCTTAACAAAGATGATGGGAAATTGGGGGTCACAACATGAGGCACTTTGGAAAGAACTGTGAACTTGGGACCAGGAAGAGATGTGGGTTTAAATACTGTTCCTGAAACTGATTAGCAATGTGACCTTGGACAAGTCACGTCACAACTTTGAAGCTGAATTTACTCAGTTATAAAAGGGAATTATAATAGTTATACTGTCTGCATCAGAGCTATTGGTAGGATCGAATGAGCTAATGTGTCTAATGTACTTTGTAAACCTTAAGGCACTATGTAAATGTCAACTCTGCTCCCTTCAAAGGGTTAAGTACTAGTATAAGGTTGGAGGTTGGAAGGTTAATGAAAATAGCTTTTCAGGTTGAATATAGGAAAAAGCTAATAGTGCAGAACAATTACAAATAAAATACATGTAGCTGCTAGAGGTTTAGGCCTGTTAAATGTGTTGAAGCCTGCCCTGCCTGAGTTGGTGTGGTGAGTGGTATCTGAATTCCAAGATAGACTTGAAATAGATAGACTATCTTGCTCACACCAAAATAAAGCATGCAATCAGCTTCATCATTCTTTAAATAAAAAGCAAGCATTAGATCTCAACCCAGTTTTATACCAGAGACTGTGTAAATGCCTCTGAATATTGAATGAAGATGGCTGTTGAGCTAGCTGTGTTACCACTAGCACATCATGAAGGTTCATGCTTACAAAAGAAAACTCTGGGCCTAATTACAGCTGTGTGATTCCTCCACTCTACTATATATTTGGACAAAATTGAATTGAACTTGTATTTGAGTTCCTAACAGTAAAACTTTGGGGGAGCGGAGAATATTAAGAGTTGTAAGCACATGTTCAAAATGTGGAAACTTTGGGTTAGAGTTAGTTTTTACATAAACATGGATTTTAGGATATGGATATTACTTACTGAGAAAAGTAATCTAATTTTCATTCACCTCATCCTTAAATGCTTCCCTTTTGGCTTTACTGAAATGTGTGCATTCAGTCTCAGGTCTCACAATCTCAAGGCATTCATTGTCAAATAGTTTGGGTCCAAACTCTCGCATTTGCATTTAGGAATTTCTATAGTCTTTTTGTGGAAGGCATCCCACAGTTATTTTTCATAGATAAAACATCTGACCTGGTATCAAGTCCTGACTCTAGGGGACCCTGAACAAGTCACTTAACCTCTTAACGCTACTGACCAGCAATTCTCAAAGTGTGCTTCATAGGTTCCCCCACCCACCCACCCAGGGGTTCCTGAGACCATTTCAGTGTGTCAGCAAAAGTTAAAACTATTTTGCTAACAGGATCAGAAAGCCATTTGCCTTTTTTATTCTTATTATCTCAAGAGCTGGAGTTTTCTTCGTGAATTTGAGAAATAAAATTGATTACTAAATCTGTGTGGATTTTTCTAGAGGCTATGTGACCTGTGAATTAGAGATTTAGCTGCAAAAATGAAGACTGAGTTAATCTGTCATAGGCACAATTGTACTTCTGGCTTACTACTGAGCAGATGTACAAACATGGTTAGACTTGCTGTTTTGCTTGTGTTTATCCAGTATCAGCACCAACTATTCATTAAAGATCTTTTATGTGAATGCTTAGCAACAAACACAAGTGGTGCTGAAGTAGTCAGTGTTGACCAACTTTTTTGAATCTTATGCTTTATGTTGGAATAACTCTGTTGACATGTGTAATAATAGTATAAAGGCGATATTGGGTAAAACTGGTGCCTTAGCATGAATCAAGGCAGTAGGCCCAGACTGTAAGAGTAGTGATTATATTCTTCACTGAAATAGGGTAAAAAAAATGCCAGTTTTAAACACCTACTATGTGACAGTCACTGTGCTAAGTGCTTTACAAAAACTATCTCATTTGATAGTAACAATAATCCTGAGAGGTGGGAGCTATTATTATCCTCTTTTTATAATTGAGGAAACTGAAGTAAATATAACTTTTTTTGAAATGTTTTGTGTTTTTTTAATTTGATATTTTTTAGTTTTCAGCATTGATTTCCACAAGAGTTTGAGTTACAAATTTTCTCCCCATTTCTACCCTCCCCCCGCATTCCAAGATGGCATATATTCTGATTGCCCCATTCCCCAGTCAGCCCTCCCTTCTATCACCCCCCTCCCATCCCCCCCCATTCTTTTTCCCCTTACTTTCTTGTAGGGCAAGTTAGATTTCTATGCCCTATTGCCTGTATATCTTATTTCCCTGTTGCATGCAAAAAAGCTCTTTTTGTTTTTGAACATCTGCTTTTAGAACTTTGAGTTCCAAATTCTTTCCCCTCTTCCCTCCCTACCCACTCTCCCTAAAAATTCAAGCAATTCAACACAGGCCACACATGTATCATTATGCAAAACACTCCCATAAATAGTCATGTTGTGAAAGAGTAACTATATTTCCCTCCCTTCTATCCTGTCCCCCTTTATTCAATTTTCTCCCTTGACCCTGTCCCTTTTCAAAAGTGTTTGCCTTTGATTACTTCTTCCCCCTATTTGCCCTCCCTTCTGTTATCCCCCTTTTTTATCCATGTCCCCTACTTTCATGTGGGGTAAGATACCCAATTGAGTGTGTATGTTATTCTCTCCTCAGGTTAAATCCGATGAGAGCAATATTCGCTCATTCCCCCTCACCTGTCCCCTTTTCCCTTCCAATAAACTGCTTTTTCTTGCCACTTTTATGTGAGATAATTTACCCTATTCTATCTCTCCCTTTCTCCCTCTTTCAATATATTCCTCTGTCATCCCTTAATTTTATTTTTTTAGATATCATCCCTTCATATTCAACTCATCCTGTGCCCTCTATGTATATGTATATTCCCTTCGACTACCCTAATACTGAGAAAGGTCTTGTGAATTATACACATTGTCTTTCCATGTAGGAATGTAAGCAAAACAGTTTCACTTTAGTAAGTCTCTTATGATTTCTCTTTCTTGTTGACCTTTCCATGCTTCTCTTGATTCTCATGTTTGAAAGTCAAATTTTCTGTTAAGCTCTGGTGTTTTCACTGAGAAAGCTTGAAAGTCCTCTATTTTATTGAAAATCCGTATTTTGCCTTGGAGCATGATACTCAGTTTTGCTGGTCAGGTTTCAATCCCAACTCCTTTGACCTCCAGAATATCATATTCCCAGCCCTTTGATCCCTTAATGTAGAAGCTGCTAGATCTTGTGTTATCCTGATTGTTTCCACAATACTCAAAGTGTTTCTTTCTGGCTGCTTGTAATATTTTCTCCTTGATCTGGGAGCTCTGGAATTTGGTGACAATATTCCTAGGAGTTTTCTTTTTGGGATCTTTTTCAAGAGGCAATCAGTGGATTCTTTCAATTTCTATTTTATACTCTGACTCTAGACTATCAGGGCAGTTCTCCTTGATAATTTCTTGAAAGATGATATCTAGGCTCTTTTTTTGATCATGGCTTTCAGGTAGTCCAACAATTTTTAAATTATCTCACCTGGATCTATTTTCCAGGTCAGTGGTTTTTCCAAGGAGATATTTCACATTGTCTTCCATTTTTCCATTCCTTTGATTCTGTTTTATAATATCTTGATTTCTCATAAAGTCACTAGCTTTCACTTGCTCCAATCTAATTTTTAAGGTAGTATTTTCTTCATTGGTATTTTGGACCTGCTTTTCCATTTGGCTAATTCTGCCTTTCAAGGCATTCTTCTCCTCATTGGCTTTTTGGAGCTCTTTTGCTATTTGGGTTAGTCTATTCTTTAAGGTGTTATTTTTTTCAGTATTTTTTTGGGTCTCCTTTAGCAAGTCATTGACTTGTTTTTCATGGTTTTCTTGCATCACTCTCATTTCTCTTTCCAATTTTTCCTCTACTTCTCTTACTTGCTTTTCCAAATTCTTTTTGAGCTCTTCCATGGCCTGAGACCAATTCATATTTTTATTGGAAGCTTTTGATGTAGGCTCTTTGACTTTGTTGACTTTTTCTGGCTGTATGTTTTGGTCTTCTTTGTCACCAAAAAAGATTCCAAAGTCTGAGTCTGAATCTGAGTCCATTTTCACTGCCTGTTCATGTTCCCAGGCAACTACTTGACCCTTGAGCTTTTTGTCAAGGTATGACTGCTTGTAGAGTAGAGAGTACTTTGTCCCAAGCTTTACAGGCCTTATGCTGCTGTTTTTGGAGCTACTTCTACACAGCAAACTCTGCCACACCAGTGCTCCTCCTCCCCCAAGCACTGCCAACCTGGACCATGACTCAGATCCAAGCAGGCTCTGCATTCCTGCTCTGATCTGCTGCTTAATTCCTCCCACAGGTTGGACCTGGAGGCGGGAAGCAACTGCAACTGGAAGCCCCAGAGCTGCACCACCTCCGCCACCTCTGGGGCAGTGGTCTAACTGCGAACTCCTTTCACTCTTTTCTGGCAGTTCTACCCACTAACCTTCTCTGTTGTCTTTGGCATTTGTGGGTTGAAAAGTCTATTAACTGCCACAGCTCACTGATTCAGGGCGCTAAGCCTGTTCCACCAGGCTCCTGGTCTCATTGGTCCTGGCACAGCTCACGCTGGGCTCTGCTCCCAGCTCTATACAATAGACCCTTCCCTGCGACCATCCAGGCTTCTTCTGGGCTGGATCCCTGCTTCCCTTTGCTATTTTGTGGGTTCTGCAGCTCTGGAATTTGTTCAGAGCCAGTTTTTATAGGTGTTTGTAGGGACCTGGTGGGGAGTTTATGCAAGTCCCTGCCTTCTAGCCACCATCTTAGCTCTGCCCTGAGGTAAATATAACTTAAGTGACTTGCCTAGAGTTACAGAAGTAGTAATTGTCTCAGGCTAGATTTGAATTCAGGTCTTCCTGATTCCAATTCCAAGATCCTATCCACACCACCTAGTTGCCCACAATTTTATTAAATCTCAACTCTTTCTTCAACCTTTTCCTTCCTGTGATGAAATGGGAATTATGAATCAAATGGTTCTGCTGAATACCAAAGTGCTCTGGATGTCTTAAGGAAAAGCACTTTTGTGACTGAGCTGAGAGTTGAACTAGCTGCTTTTTTCACTGAATACGATTTTTACCTGAAAGAACAACAGACACACAAACTATGGCCACTCAGACTTAGGTGTTTGGTAGACACTTTCTTAAAAATAAATAAACTGAGCCTGTCACTTCAAGGAAAACAACTGGCAATATTGTCACCAATGATCAAAGTCAAGGTTTCAGGTAAAAATTAGAACTTTTGGAAAATTTGTATCCACCATCATGAGCTTGACAGCTTCTCGATACTTAGAGGTTTTTCAAGTGAGATTGATGGTAATAATAATGAATACAATGGCTTGATACTGTATAATAAAAAATTTTACCATTTGGAAGATGTGAATAACTTCACGAATCGATATTTTGCAAATGACCAATGCATGACATTATAAAATCATGCATAGTTAAAAGATCCATTCAAGATGCAAGACTGACCAATAAATTTCAATGTAAAGGAGTGGAAAAGTTCTCTGAATGATTTCGGATTCCACATTGTGACTAACCTATAAGAATTATTGAATGTTGGTATAGTATCAAAGACAAATATCCACAGTTATCTGAAAAGATGATTAAAATACTCCTCCTTTTTCCAATTCCTTATATTTGTGAGGCCAGATTTTCTTTATATACTTCAACCCAAACAATGTCTCTCAACCTATTCAAGGCCAGAGGAGATATGAGAACCCAGCTGTCTTCTTTTTCCTTTTTTTAGAGGGGAGGGCAGGGCAATTGGGGTTAAGTGACTTGCCCAAGGTCACAGATCTAGTAAGTGTGTCAAGTGTCTGAGGCCAGATTTGAACTCAGGTCCTCCTGACTCCAAGGCCAGTGTTCTACTCACTGAGCCACCTAGCTGCCCCCCAGCTGTCTTCTATAAGAAAGACATGAAAGAAAAGGGTAAAAATGTAAAACTGTCACTGCTTACTAATTTTTTTTGTTTTGGAAAATATAGTTATTTTCATAAAAATAGATTATCTCTGTTAACATGTAATGGGTTTGTTATTGCTACTTAAAAATAAATTAATATATAAACATTTAAAAATCATCAGTTATGGTATCTAACATGGTAAATATTAATAGATATAACCAATTTGAACAAATGCTCTTTGGGGTCCTTCATAACTTTTAAAAGTGTAAGTGAGATTAAAAAGTTTGAGAACCACTGTTTGAGGCAACTGTTTAAGAATATAAATCGAAAAGAAATGTCAAACCTACATTGGTAGTGGAAATTTCTTTACCCAGTTAATTCCTCATACCAATAAAATCTAGTCCAGTCTCTATCCCTATTCCTTCAACAAAATGCCCTCCTGAAGCTGTGACTCATAATATTAAGGGACTTGTAACAAGTTATAAACACACGTAAAATTAATCTATTCTACATGGAGTTCTTTGTGAATATCTTTCTCTATGTTGGCATATAGCACAATCAATGCTTTCCATACAGTTGCTGCTTAATAAATGCTTGTGAAATTTAAAATGAATTAAAATTTAAAAAATCTTGCCCATAGAATAGAGAACCATATTTGGAGTCAGGAAGATCTAGGTTCAAGTTCTAGGGCTGAGACATGTTTTTGTGACCTTGGGCAAGTCACTTAACTTTCCAGTACCTCCAAACAATTCTCTAAGACTATAAATTGGAATATATTTCCTAATCTTCATTGGTAGGAGTTTCCTCAATGGGAATACTCTTAACACAGATAAAATCACACTCCCCCCTCAATTTCCATGGTACCCTCTGTCTATCCCAAATCCTTAAACAGACAGGCAGTAAATCAACTAAACCAAAATGTATTTTGAAACTGCCCAGCATCTGACTCCCTCCTACCTTTCCAGGTTCATTCCACATTATTATACTTCACACACTCTCCCTTCTAATCCAACTGGCTTACAAACTATTCCATTCACAATTTCACATCTCCTTCCTCCACACCTTTGCTTAGGCTGGTCCCCAAATTTGGAATGCATTTTTTCCTTCACTTTCACCTCTTAGAATCCCTACCTTCCTCCAAAGCACAGTTCAAGTACCATCTCGTACAGGAGGCCTTTCCCACTTGCCCTCCTAACCTCCACCCGTTTGTTACTAATCTCTCCTTCCTGGAACTACTTTATATAACTTTGAATATATTTTATTTTTACTTCTTTTGGTCCTTTGTATCCTCTTGTTGAATGCAAGCTTCTTATACACAAGGACTGCCTTCAATTTGTATTTATATGCCAACACTCAGGACATTGGCCTGTATAGAGTAGGTACTTAACAATTGTTTCTTGAATTAAATTTATTTAATTGAAGCAAAAACTATTTGGATTCATTAAGAAGAATTTCCCTTTTTAATCAACAAAATCAATTAGTATTTAAGTGCCCACTATGTGCCAAGTACTGTGTGAGATGCTGGGAATACAAATACAAAAATAAGACAGTTCCTGCCTGCAAGGGGCTTGCCTTCTATGCATAAGAAATCTTAAAGGTAACAGAAGTTATTGATTCAAAGGCTGAGTTTCTCACAAACACATTTTTTTGGGGGGGGGGCAGTCTGTGAAATGTGAAATTCACTAATAATAATCTAGATGAGCAAATTCTGAGTGGAAACAGGATTCTCCTTATTTGAATCCACTTTTGGTGCAGGGTTTTCACATCCAGAATGCAAATCTCCGTTATGTTCATAAATTCAATCACAAGTGATGGTTTTATGACCAAACTGTATTTCTTCCAAACAAAGTGGCAGTAATATTTTTAAAAATCTGCAAGCCCTTTGAGAGTCTTCGAAAAGAATTTCATCATCTTTTCTCATTGAAGTGAAGATATTTATAACTGAGAGGATGCTCTATTGCCGCTATGGGGAAGAATTGTACTCCCCACCTAAAATATAGCCACCAATAGTGAACATGCTTTGCATTTAACATTCAAAATATATAGGGAGCAAAATCCAAATAGATGCAGCAGTATCCAAAAATTGGCCTAAGTCAGCTCTGGAGATCAGATTTAAGGATGAGTGTAAATCATACTCTTGGAATAGAACATTACTATTCAGGATACTATAAAATGTACTATACATCAGATGCCCATTTCCATCACCCGTAAGCCATAGTCTGGCTTTTCTGGTTCTAACTTTGCTGTCCCATAAATGTATTCTATTTAGTATCGAATGCTACTTTATGATTTTTCTGTAATCATAGCCAGAAGGGCTAATTCCAAGGTGACTCCTGATTTTAGGAAAGATTAAATCTAAACTATATTGAATATCACCATTGTCACCATCATCTATCATACTTTAGTTACAAAGCACCATTACATACATTATCTAAACACTTGGAAGTAATGGGTCTCTCAAAAGTTGCCAAGGGAAGATATTTCAGTCTTTGAATATTAGCCTTTGAACTTTGATATTTCTCAATATTGATGATTTCTTTCATTGGAACTACTAAGTATATGGTGTGGAGTTAGGCAAAGGAGCAACATCTTCATAATAATGTTAGACTGAAGAGAGCTTTTATTTCTAAGGAAAAAAGATAAAAGAAACAGTCTGTTTAGGATGAATTGGAGAAGCAAAATAGTTATAAAGACTTCTGTTCTCTTCCTCACTTCCCAGATTGTATGGTTAGTTCTGTTTTCCCAAAGGGGAAATGGAAGCCAAAGAATTAAAAAAAATTAACCAAGTTAAATAAGACTTCTGAGATTGTATTAGAAATTATCAATTGTCCTATTGTTCATGTTACATTGTCAATATGATTTGATTTTGTTCAAGGGTTTCCTCAATAGGTAAAAATTTAACTTGGAACTATATAATCTTAGAATTGAAAGAAATCTTAGAAGTCATTATTTGATCTAATCAACTTTCTACCTATTGCAGGAATCTTCCTTAAAGTACATGTGAAACATGATCATTGAGTCTGTATTTGAACATTGCAGGGATTTATCTGCTTCCATACAAAGTTTTAAACTGAGTTTTCTCTTTCCTGAGGTCTTTGGTAATTTCAGTCTTTTTTTTTCTTTATATTGCTCTATCTTTTAATTTCTGACTCCATCTTTTTTGATGTTGGAACCTCTGAGGGATGAACCTCAAAACTGTCTTAGCTTCCTCCCCACATTGGGAAATTCACTTTTTACCAGTCTCTGTTTCTGTCCCAAGTGAATTCTGGGTGGGCGGGTGGGCAGGCACAGAACTAGCAGGTTCCATTTCCTTTAGTCCTGATGGAGTTTCCACACACATATACTGGTGTCTTGACTCAGTCCTCTCTGCCTAGTTTTCTGATAAAGCACTGCTTCAATGCACTGCAGCCCCAGGGATAGTCTCCCTGCTTTCTTTTTTGAGGGGGGAAGGCAGGGCAATTGAGGTTAAGTGACTTGCCCAAGGACACACAGCTAGTAAGTGTGTCAAGTGTCTGAGGATTTGAACTCAGGTTCTCCTAACTCCAGGGCTGGTGCTCTACCACTGTGCCACCCAGCTGCCCCCGAGCAACCCTGCTTTCTTATAGGTCTACTTCGTCCAAATGGGGTATATGATGGAGTGGTTGAGGTCTGCTACTTACTGCCTCAGAATTATAGGATAAAGGCAGTGGCAGGAGGTGGGAGTGTATGCTGTTAGACATTGCATCAGTGGTGAGGGAATTGTTGAGTGGATCTAAGCACAAATCCATGGGCCCCTTTTTATAATTCTACCAGAGCATGGAGCTATTGAAGTAGAGTATGTTGAGTAATCAAGTTAGGGTTTAGGGATTAAACTTCTTTGCTGTTAATTCATCACATTCTTACCTGTTTAAGGCTCTTAATGTCTTAGCCTATGGAGAGAGTTGTAATTAATTGCTTTAACTTTCTCTTGTGCGTAATTCTTATTATGGGGGGTTTTGAGAGGTCATAGGGATGGGACAAAATGTCTGGTCTTCCATGTTGCTGGTCATGTGCTCCAGAAATTCCCTTCTTCCTTATATTGGAATATGCCTTCTTCTGGCTGTCACCCACTAGTCATAATTTTGTTCTATAGTGCCACACAGAACAAGTCAATTTACTATTAAACATGACAGCTCTTCACATATTTGAAGATAGCTAGGATGTTCCCCCTATGTCTTTTATTCTCCAATCTAAACATCCCCAGTTCTCTCAATTTTTCTTCATATACTGTGATTTTCATGATATTGGGAAATCCTGTAAGATTCAAACCACATATTTATGCATAAAACATAAAGAGATGAGTTTTGTTTTTTGGTGTACTAATGGTGTTTAAGATTAAATTTCAGTGAAAAGTTGTCAACATTTATATTGAAGCTACCTTCTTTACCAGAGACTTCCTTAAGCTCAGGGGACTTTTCCTGGATGAATGTTGTGAAAATGACAGGTATTAATAATAGAGGAATGTGTTCTTTGCCCCCCCTTTCCTTCCTTTACCTTTCCTTCTATTCCTTTGCCTTCCTTTTTCTTCCTGTTATTTCCTTCCCTTCCTTTCCCCCTAGCAAAAAAAACCCAAGAGATTATTTAATGTTTTGATGGTTAGAATTGGCAAATGGTGTTTAGTAATATGTTAAGAAAAAATATTTTGTAATTTCAACATTAGTCTCTCTATCAGCTGCAAAGATTCAATACTTGTGAAGTTTGTATCAATTCTGATACTTTCCATTGAACACAGGAGACAGAAATGGAAAACCTGTCCTTTTTCTGAAATTCTTAGTCCTTTCGTTGCTAGATGATGTGTCTGTGAGCTTTTTAAAGCACCTTGCAGGTGCTTACTAAATGTATGTTGAATGTTGAATAAATAACTGAGTCATGTACTTAGCACCATTCTAATCTAATGAAGCAGCAGTGTGAGGTTATGTGTCAGCTCCTGCAGCTGTAACAATTTTTAAACATATTTTAAAAACATTTTTGCCTGAACAACTGCCTAGAAGAAACATTCTCTAAAATGAACTTTCAAGAAGGTGTGCTATTTAGTTGGGTTGGACTAACTCATTCCTATTTATTTTGTATTTTGCTTTGGCGGGGTGGGAGGAGTTGTGGCAAAGGAAATTTAATTTGAAGATCTTGGTTCAGGTCGAAAGTACACAGTGAACTGTGGGTAAATATATCAGCATTATATTTTTTTTCAGCTTTCTTCTTTGCTCTCCCATGAAATTCTTTAAACTGAGAAACCAATTTCAGTTTTTTTCTTCTTCTCTTTTTTCCCCCAAATTTTGACAGGCTTACAAGGCTGAGGTTGGGAGGTGAAGCCTGTGAGCAGTGCTATAATTCACCACTCTGCCAATTTGCTGTTCTAAATTAGAGGTTGCAGTGATAGTAACGACTGAGAAAATTAGGATGTTGGCATGCAACACACTTTTTGGACTTCTGCAGTGTATTAAAACTTCCTCCCTGTTAATAAATAAATTTGCAGAGGAAGTGGGGACAGAAGGTGCCTTGATCTGATGAAGTTGAACAAAGCTTCCATACTCTGGGATCTTACTGTGGACCAAATTAAACTGCAAAAGCCTGAGTTTAAGCAGATTTCTTGAAGGTCAGTTTTCTATTGCTGACAATAGATAGGAGTAGGTTTGAATACTGAAGATTCAGCAAAATACTGTATTGCATATGTGCTAATTTGCTGGAGCTCTATGATGTGGCACTCATCAAGAAGATTTGGGGTTTGTCACTGAGCTGAGTCAGTTAACCTAATTCCCCTCAGGAAGGCAAATGAGGAGGTCTTTTAGATAATAAGCAAGGATCCAATTTCAAACTCTTTTACCTGTCTTTGCATGCTCTGGGATCAAGGATGAACCTTTTGTAGCCTCAAATCCCATAGATTTTTCCATTTTCCAAAGGTTCAATTAAATGAACATTTATTAGAGCTGCTGTTCCATACAAGGTGCCATGTAAAGCCCTTGGGATACAAACAAAAGTGTCAACATTTCCTCCCCCAAGGAGCTTCCACTTTTTTTCATAAAGAGAATTATAGGTACATTGATAAATAAAAACAAGTAATGCACAAAGTAATTTCAAGATGTACTGAGCTCTAATGACTGAGGGGATGAGAAAGTTTCAATGTAAGTAATGGCTCTTGAGATATGCCTTTAAGGAAACTGGGTATTTTATGAGGTAGATGTTAGGAGTCATTTCTAGGTATGGGGGAAAGCCTGTGCAAAGGCAGGAGGTGGGAGATAGGAAAAGGAACAGCTAGCAGCCCAATATGACCAAAACAGAGATGCATGAATGGGAATGATACGAAAGAATAGTCAAAAGGTAGATGGGAGCTAAATTGTGAACTGCTTTAAATTACTACACTGAGAATTTTGTGTTTTATAGTAGAGAATAAGGAGCCAGTATGGAAACATACATTTTTATTGACATGATGCATGCTGAGTACTTTTTAATTTGAATTATGAACATTCCATTTATTCATGAGCTGTAAGTCCACTATATATATTATACTAATTCTTTGCTGATTATCTTTTGGTCATTTCACTAGTTGTTAACTTCCATAAGAAATTGGACAGGCAAATGAAAGGGAGTTGATGCTTCCAATTTTGTCTATTACGTATTGGTGAACCAGGGGATCAAAACTGTTTTTTAGGAAGGCTTTGGGTTTCTCTGTGACCTTTTTTAAGTTTTTTTTTATTTAAATGTATTTAATATTTTAGTTTTCAACATTGCTTTCCACAAGATTTTAAGTTACAAATTTTCTCCTCATTTCTACCCTTCCCCTATTCCAAGATGGCATATATTCTGATTGCCTCCTTCCCCAGTCAGCACTCTCCTCTTTCACCCAACTTTCCCCCCACCCATCTCCATCCCCTTTCCCCTTACTTTCTTATAGGGCAGGATAGCTTTTAAAACTTTGAGTTCCAAATTCTCTCCCCTCTTCCCTTACCACCCACCCTCCCTAGGAAGGCAAGCAATTCAACATAGATCACACATGTGTCATTATGTAAAACACTTCCACAATGCTCATGTTGTGAAAGGCTAACTATATTTCCTTCCATCCTTTCCTGTCCCCCTTTATTCAATTTTCTCCCTTGACCCTGTCTCTTTTTAAAGGTATTTGCTTTTGATTATCTCCTCCCCCTATCTTCCCTCCATTCTCTCATCCCCCCCTTTTTTATCACCTTCCCCTTACTTTCCTGTGGAGTAAGATACCCAATTGAGTGTGTATGTTATTCCCTCCTCAAGGTGGATCCGATGAGAGTATGGTTCACTCATTCCCCCTCACCTGCCCCCTCTTCCCTTCCAACAGAACTGCTTCTTCTTGCCACTTTTATGTAATTTACCCCCTTCTATCTCTCCATTTCTCCCTCTATCAATATATTCCTCTCTCACCCCTTAAATTTATTTCATTTTTTAGATATCATCCCTTCATATTCAACTCATCCTGTGCCCTCTGTCTATATTTCCTTCAACTCCCTTAATACTGAGAAAGGTCTTATGAATTACACACATCATCTTTCCATGTAGGAATGTAAACAAAATGGTTCAACTTTAGTAAATCCCTTATGAAATCTCTTGTTTTCCTTTTCATGCTTCTCTTGATTCTTGTATTTGAAAGTCAAATTTTCTATTCAGTTCTGGTCTTTTCACTGAGAAAGCTTGAAAGTCCTCTATTTTATTGAAAATCCATATTTTGCCTTGGAGCACAATACTCAGTTTTGCTGGGTAGGTGATTCTTGGTTTTAATCCTAGCTCCTTTGATCTCCAGAATATCATATTCCAAGCCCTTCGATCCCTTAATGTAGAAGCTGCTAGATCTTGTGTTATCCTGATTGTGTTTCCACAATATTTGAAGTATTTCTTTCTGGCTGCTTGCCAGATCTGGGAGCTCTGGAATTTGGTGACAATATTCCTAGGAGTTTTCTTTTTGGGATCTTTTTCAAGAGGCGATCAGTGGATTCTTTCAATTTCTATTTTATACTCTGACTCTAGACTATCAGGGCAGTTCTCCTTGATAATTTCTTGAAAGATGACATCTAGGCTCTTTTTTTGATCATGGCTTTCAGCTAGTCCATTAATTTTTAAATTATCTCTCCTAGATCTATTTTCCAGGTCAGTGGTTTTTCCAATAATATATTTCACATTGTCTTCCATTTTTTCATTCCTTTGGTTCTGTTTTATAATATCTTGATTTCTCATAAAGTCACTAGCTTCCACTTGCTCCCATCTAATTTTTAAGGTAGTATTTTCTTCATTGGTCTTTTGGACCTGCTTTTCCATTTGGGTAATTCTGCCTTTCAAGGCATTCTTTTCCTCATTGGCTTTTTGGAGCTCTTTTGCCATTTGCGTTAGTCTATTCTTTAAGGTGTTATTTTCTTCAGTGTTTTTTGGGTCTCCTTTAGTAAGTCATTGACTTGTTTTTCATGGTTTTCTTGCATCACTCTCATTTCTCTTTCCAATTTTTCCTCTACTTCTTTTACTTGCTTTTCCAAATCCTTTTTGAGCTCTTCCGTGGCCTGAGACCAATTCACATTTTTCTTGGAAGCTTTTGATGTAGGCTCTTTGACTTTGTTGACTTCTTCTGGCTGTATGTTTTGCTCTTCTTTGTCACCAAAAAAAAGGAATCTAGAGTTTGAGTTTGAGTCTGGGTTTGAGTTTGAGTTCGTTTCTGCTGCCTGTTCATGTTCCCAGCCAACTACTTGACCCTTGAGCTTTTTATCAGGATATGACTGCTTATAGAGTAGAGAGTACTTTGTCCCAAGCTTTAGGGTCCAAGCACTGCTGTTTTCAGAGCTACTTCTACTCCACCATCACCCTAGGCTCTGTTCCAGCAGTGCTTCTCCTCCCCCAAGAACCACCAACCAGGACCGCAATACAGATCCATACAGGGCACAGCAAGAGAATCTGCCTTTGTGCCCACAAAGCGCTCCTTGCACTCCCACACTGATCTGCTGCTAGATTCCTTCCACAGTGTGAACCAGGGATTGGGGAAGTGGCTGATGCTGCACAACCTCCTCCACCCACAGAGCTGGTGGCTGAACAGCTCTGAACTCAATCCTGCAGTTTCCCCCTAACCCACTCTTTGGCGTTTGTGGGTTGAGAAGTCTGGTAACTGCCACAGCTCACTGTTTCATGGCCCCAAGGCCTGTTCCAGCTGGCTGATTCTGGGTCTGGTCTGTCCTGGCACGGCCCATGCTGGGCTGCCCTCTGCTCTCATCACTGTGTGATAGGCCCCTTCCTGGTGACCATCCAGGCTTTCCTGGGCTGGAGACCTGTTTCCCTCTGCTATTTTGTGGGTTCTGCAGCTCTAGAATTTGTTCAGAGCCATTTTTTACAGGTGTTTGGAGGGGTTTGGGGGAGAGCTTACACAGGTCCCTGCTTTCCAAGCTGCTACCTTGGCTCTGCCCCCCCACCCCCCATCCCCAGCTTCTGTTATCTATGAAATTTCTATCCTCTCTTTTCTGGGTAGCTGAGAGTACTTTGAGCCTTATATGATTTTCTATGATTTTAATGTCATCCAAGATCTTTGTGATTGGTCTTTAAATTTTTTTGATTGAAGTTCTTCATGGTAACTAACAAAGTTAGTGAGTTTTGAGTGTGTGAGCATTTCAAGATCTGGTAGCATATATCCCAATGACTAAACCCTGTAGCACAAAGACACTCCCTCCAATGTATCTCCCAAAAGGTATAGTGTTCATTAGAAGGGTGGGGGGGAGGGGAGGATGGGGCAGAGGGAGAAGCAAGAAAACTGGCTGGAGAGACTCTTGACCTATAATGAGTCCCAGTGCAAATATGTCCTTAGCAAAAAGATATCATACTACCACCATTTGTTTCTGAGGAATAAAATGAAGCTTCCATTAGCCATTATAAAAAGAAAATTATCTTATGAGCAAAACATAAGCCCTTTTAGGATAGGTACTGCATCTCTTTGTTGATGTTTTTTCTAAATGAAGATGAAGAACAGAATCAGTATGTGCTAAACCTAAGGTATATACATCTACTGCCAGAGAGTCAATGAGCTTAAAATGCAGACTGAGACACATATTTTTGGACATGGCTGATGTGGGAATTTGTTTTGATGGACTTTATTTTAAATTGTTCATTTGGGGGGTAATGGAGGTGAGATAAAACACATGTGCATAAAAATTAATTAATTAATTAATTATTCAAAACCAGCATAAGAGGTATGAGAGGTAGAGGGCTACCTAAATGGCAGCATGGTGAGGCAGAAATAGCCTTGAACTCAACTTAGAGTCAGAAGGCTTGGCTATCAGATTTACTCATTCCTTTTTGAGTGGGGCTTAGCTTTTTAGAACATAAATGTCTTCATTTGGAAAGAGAAAAATAACGAAAATAGTGACAATGATCCTTGCACTACTATTCATGGTGTTTTCATGAGGATCAAATGATATAATGCATGTCAAATACTTTGTGATTCAAGCACAATTAAAATGTGAATGATTACAAGTACTAATTTTAATCAGAGCATTGCCTGTTGGAACCATCCTATTAATTTATGTAGATGTTTTCAAGGGGAAGTATACAGGTATCTGTATTTATATATACATATGTACACCTACATAAATATAATTCATTTACATACACACACACATGATTTTATGGAGCTTGCTATAATGGATAGTGGGATGGACTTTCAGTAAGAATAACAAAGTATAACAAAGTTTGAGTCCTGCCTCTGACACATGCCAGCTCTATCACCCTGGGTAAGTCATTTAACTTCTTACTATCTGAAGCAAAACCCTGAGACTGTAAGTTACAGCAGAGGTGCTGATCTGCATCATTGGGCTAATTTCCAAACTCAAAGACCCTTGCACTGATGAAATTAAAATGACAAAAACAAAAACACATAATAGAAATGAAACTACTTGTTGTTCAGTTGTTTCCGTTGTTTCCAACTCTTTGAGACCCCCATTTGGGGTTTTCTTGGCATAGATACTAGAGTGGTTTGCCATTTCCTTCTCCAGCTCATTTTATAGATAGGAAATTGAGGGAAACAGGGTCAAGTGACTTGCCCAGAGTCACACAGCTAGTAAATATCTAAGCCGGATTTGAACTCAGGAAGAGGAGTCTCCCTGACTCTAGGCATGGCACTTTATCCGTTGAGCCACCTAACTACCCCATGAAACTACTACAGTATGTTTACTTAAGAAGATTCTTCTTCATATCTGAGGAAGTCTTCCTCCTTGGCCTGGTGAACTTAGGCTACAGGACTCAGTGACAAGAGGAAAGACTCTATCTTCATTTTCCATGGGGCTATAAACTACCATTTTTTTTTCTCCATACATGAGAACAAAGTGATAGATAGGCAGCGTTTTCAAATATCATTCTTTACTACCCAAATGTAAACACTGCCTTAGAGAAAGTTTCTGTGAACTTACAGCATCCTACAGACCCACCTATAGCACTAGTCAAAATATTTCCACCCTAAGGGCCTTCTCTTTTCTTAGCAAGCATCTGCTGAAGTTAGTGAGTTTTGAGTGTTTGAGCCTTTCAGGATCAAGGAGAGTATAACTCGATGACTGAACCCTGTTGCCCAAAGATACTTCCACAGCTGTATTTCCCAAAGGCTATAGTGTTCATTAGTGGGGGAAAAAAATCAAGAAAGCTGACTGGAGAGACTTTCGACCTATAGTGAGTCCCAGTGCGAATGTGCCCTTAGCACAAAAGATATCATACTAACACCATTTGTTTCCAAGGAATAAAATGAAGCTTTCACCAGCTATCATGAGATTTCTTGGCCAATCTTTTGAGAATTTTTTATCCCTTGACAAATGTGCAATTACTGTCAGTCAGCACTTAAGGCAGGGGAAAGAGGATGGGAAATAGTTAGGTCAGCAAAGGAAGTAAAGCCCCTGGAAATACGGTTTGAACTACTTGAAAACTGTATCAGCCTATGAAACACTTTGGAAAGCTAAGGAATTTCCAAAGCTTATGGATCAGTGACTCAAAAAGAAAATGTTAAAAAAGGATAAGCATCTAACAGGAGCAATTAAATTGGTGAAGGTGTTCTGAAATATTTGTATGGAATTATTAATTAGGTTGAAAGGACTAGTGGTATGAACTACATTATTCTAAATTGTTTTTTTCCTCAGGTGGTATTTGATGCATGCATACATATGTATGATATAAATACATACCTATAGATATACAATTATTGAAATAGCTATATATCAATAAGTGTGCATATATAAAGACAGATCTATATATATATATACACATATATATGATTTATATTTCTAGTGTAACTACAGATTGATATATCAGTCTTTCTCTAGATATCCTGTATGTATATGTATATGTTTACATGTACATTTATGTCTATAAAATATACACATATGTATGTAAATATTTTTATTTGCAATTTTTATTATGTGTCAGATGCTCAGCTTCCATTATGCAAAAAGATAGTTGCTTTTTAGGAATTGGTTAGGAAGCTAGTATAACTTCCCCTTGGATGGGATGAAAAGTTGTAGATTATATGGGGCAGGTAAGTAATAGATTAAATGAATTTATATCTTTAGATTAAAATGATCTTTGGGTATTGGTAAATTCTTTACAGGTATATACTTGATTTTGGTCAGGTTGACATGATGCCCAGAAATATGGCACCTAGTATTAGAGAGGGAATGACAGAGTGAGTGTTTATTCCATCTTGGAAAATAGATATTATTCCCAGAGAAACTCTTATACTTTTCAGTGGAGGAAAGAGAGAAGAGTATATGTATGAAAGGGTTAGTGGTTATTTGTCAGGGTTTGGGGAGTGATTGGATATTTCTTACTGCCTATCATAACTATCAAGAGGGGTTATGGATGAGTAATTATTTAGATGAGAAACTGTGGGGTAGGGCACAGGGATCTCTAAATCCTGCCCTCTCAACTTTACTCTGTGGACAACTTAGCAATCCTGGGCTTAAAGCCATTTTGCACCTGAAGGTAGAGAAAGAAATGGTTTATTATGGGTAAAAGAAAACCTAAGAAAATGAAGAAGAAAAGGCCCACTTAGATTATTTAAAACTTTTACTAATTTTCTATGCTACTTTATAAGTACAATAGAATCTATACTATTTGATATTGACATGTGTCATTGTCACTTTCTCCTCCTCCTCCTCCTCTTCTTCTTCTTCTTCATCTTCTTCTTCATCTTTCACTGTAGTTAAAACATAAAATTTTAAAAGCTGAATAATTCATCTAGTTCCTAAATATACAGATAAGGTCCTTAGTCCAAAGTACATTTAGCAAACATTAATTTAGGCAAAACTCTTTTTAAAAATCTAAATTATGAAACTATTTGAGGGGAGAAAGTGATTTTGAGGAGCTTGAATTGTCCTAGCTTTCATGATCATGAGGCAATTATTCATTATTTTATTATATTATTTTGTGTTGTGATATCCTGACTTAAGAATATGATTTTTTTAAAGGAAGATACTTGTGAGTAGAACTAAGATGGCAGAGTAAAAGCAGGGACTTGTTTGAGCTCTCCCCACAAACACCTCCAAATACCTGTAAAAATTACTCTAAACAAATTCTAGAGCAGCAGAACCCACAAAATAACAGAGTGAAACAAATCTCCAGCCCAAGACAACCTGAAATGTTGATGGGAAACGTCTATCACACTGGGACGGGAGCAGAGCACAGAACAGAGTGGGCCATGCTAACACAGACAGGGTTGGAGCAGGCCTTAGGAGACTGAATCACTGGTAGCTGTGGCAGTTTCAAGACTTATCAACCCACAAACGCCAAATATAACATAGAAGGTCAGTGGAAAACTCTGTCGGACCTGGGTGAGAGAGAATCATGGTCTGGCCCCAGCCCTGGCATGGCAGAGGTAGAGGCAGCACAGTAGCAGCAGTAGTGGCTGCTTTTGAAGCTCCAGGACCACAGAAAGTGGGAGGATCTAGCAGCTGGTCAGAGGGGGATAGAAGGGATTTCTTTGCTGGCTCTGAGGCAGGATTCTCTTGCCTTGCCCTGCTTGGATCTGGGTTGTGGCCTTAGGTGGCAGTGCTGGGGTGAGGAGGAGCTCTGGCATGGCAGAGCTTGTGATGGCTGTGGAGAGGGAATCCTCCTCATGGTTCCAAGGAAGAAAAGAGTACTTGGGGTCACTCACAGACCAGAGCACAGATCAAGAAAGGAGTAAGCACCTCTCCTTTGATCATCCTGCCTTAGAAGAACTTAAAATTTCCAGGTGCCTACAAGTAGCTCTGAAAACAGCTGTGCAAAACCCCCAAAGCTTGGGACAGAGCACTCTCCACTCTGGAAGCAGAGTTCTACCTTGACAAAGAGCTCAAAAGTCAAATAATTGGCTGGGAAATGAGCAAACAGTATTAAAAAATCAGACTATAGAATCTTACTTTGGTGGCAAAGAAGATTAAAACATACAACCAGAAGAAGACAATAAAGTCAAAGCTCCTATATCCAAAGCCTCTGAGAAAAATATGAATTGGTCTTATGCCATGGAAGAGCTCAAAAAAGGTTTTGAAAATCAAACAAGAGAAGTAGAGGAAAAGCTGGGAAGAGAAATGGGAGTGATGCAAGAAAATCATGAAAAATGAATCAACAGCTTGCTAAAGGAGATCTAAAAAATACTGAAGAAAATAACAACTTTAAAAAATAGACTAACCCAAATGGCAAAAGAGGTCCAAAAAGCCAAAGAGAAGAAGAATTCCTTAAAAAGCAGAATTGGCCAAATGGAAAACGTGGTCCAAAAGCTCACTGAAGAAAATAATTCCTTAAAAATTAGAAAGGAACAAATGTAAGCTAATGACTTTATGAGAAATCAAGAAATTATAAAACAGAACCAAAAGAATGAAAAAATAGAAGACAATGTGAAATATCTCATGGAAAAACCACTGACCTGGAAGATAGATCTAGGAGAGGTAATTGAAAAATTATTGGACTACCTGAAAGCCATGATCAAAAAAAGAGCCTAGACATCATTTTTCAAGAAATTATCGAGGGAGGGGGCAGAGCCAAGATGGCGGAGTGAAAGCAGGGATGTATCCGAGCTCTGTCACAAATTCTTTCAGATATCTCTAAAAAAGTTAATCTGAACAAATTTGTGAGAGGTAAAATCTACTAGGAGACAGAGTGTGGCAAATTTCCAGCCTGGGAGAGTCAGGAAGGTAGACAGGAAGAATCTGTTGGTTGCACCAGGCTAGGAGAGTGCTGAGAGCATGGGACTACACCTGACCATACTGGAGTGGGAGCAGGCCTGGTGGTCCAAATCACCACAGCAGTGGTGAGTACCAAGTCTCTCAGCACAGAATGGGAGTCTATCAGCGCAAGGTGAGATAGAAGTACAGAGCCTGTGGCCACAGCAGCAGCTACTCCTGGGGCTATCAGCCTACAGGGTAAATGTTTGAAAGTCACCTTGAACTTCCAGGAGCCATGATGGTGGAGTAAACTGTAAGCACACTCATCCCTCCCTCGTTGGCATTGAATAACCCAGAGAATACTGCCCTGGGAAAAACCCTGAATAGTGGAGCCGGAAGTAAGGGCACAGCAGTCTTTTAGCTTGGGAAGCTAGGGAGAAGGGTCCCTCTTGCTGTGGTGGAAGGGGACCAGTGCAGGAAGGGAGGCATCCCAGCAAGCCTCACCTCAGCGGACCAGTGGGAGTTCCTGAGCCCCAGGGAGGTGGAGACAGCAAGCACTAACACCAGGACCCTAGGTGTGCCTTGGCACAGCCAGGGGAATTGGCAGACACCAGCACAGAAAATAGCTGAGGCCACCTGTCCTATAGCACAGCCCTAGGGGAAGAGGAGACTTCTAGTAGCCAAACCACCCCTCCCCCACACCTTACACTACAAGCTTCAGTGTAACCCTGGGGAAACTCAGAAAGACTTCACCAGGCCTTGATCCTTGGCACACACCAGCCAACTCCAGTTCAGCACCAGGTGAGCTGCAGCATCATATATCTTCTAGCTGACAAAACCAGAGGCCACAGCACACAAAACCAGTAACCGGTCCCCTAGTTCCCAGCACAAGAAACTTGGGAAAGAGCCCACTGGGTCCCAGAAGCAGAGATCCACTTTAAAAGCCAGGAAAAATGCAACCACCATAAAGAAGCAAACTAGAAAAGTAAAAAAGACCATAGAATTTTGCTATGGAGACAGGGAAGATCAAAATACGAACTCAGAAGAGAACGGCACTGACACTATACCCAAATCTGAAACCTCAAAAGGGAATATAAACTGGTCTTAAGCCCAAAAAGCATTCCTGGAGAAGCTCAAGGAGGATTTTAAAAGACAAATTGGAGAGGTAAAAGAAAAAACTGGAAAAAAATTCACTGATGAGTACAAATATTTAAAAAGCAAAATGGATAAAGAGGTACAGAACCTAACAGGAGAAAATGACTCCTTGAAAAGTAAAATCGGCCAAATGGAAAGAGAGGTACAGAAGCTATCTGAAGAAAACAATTTCTTAAAAATTAGAATTGTGCAAGTAGAAGCTAATGACTCTTTGAAGCATAAAGAATTAGTCAAACAAAATCTAAAGAATGAAAAAATAGAAGAAAATGTGAAATATCTGATTGGAAAAACAACTGACCTTGAAAATAGATCCAGGAGAGATAATCTAAGAATTATTGGTCTACCAGAAAGCTATGATGAAAAAAAAGAGCCTGTATGGTATCTTCCAAGGAAAACTGCCCTGAAGTCCTAGAACCAGAGGGTAAAACAATCATTGAAAAAACCCATAGATCACCCCCTGAAAGAGATGCCAAAATCAAAACTCCAAGGAATATTGTAGCCAAATTGCATAATTATCAGGTCAAGGAGAAAATACTACAAGCAGCCAGAAATAAGCAATTCAAATATTGTGGAACTACAGTCAGGATCACATAGGACCTTGCAGCATCTACATTGAAAGATTAGAGAGATGGGAATACAATATTCTGAAAGGCAAAGTAGCTTGGATTACCACCAAGGATCAACTACCCTTCTATTACCTTTCTTGCAAGAATTAGTTTCTCTAGAACTTAGCACAGTGCTTGGCACATGGTGAATGCTTAGTAAATGTACTGTCTATCTAATACCAAACTGAGGAAATAAATAAATAACCTCTGAAGATTCATGAGAAGGGGAAGTGATTTGGTATTTAGGAAGATTATTTTAGCAGCTGTAGGTAGGATAGATTGAAGAGGATAAAAATTCATTTTAAGTAGACCATATGAGAAGCATCGCAATAATCCAAATAATAGATAATAAGGCCTAATGTTGATTAGTGCTTATGTGAGCACAGAGAGAGGAGGACAGATGCAAAATCTTATGAAGCTATAATTGACAAGACTTGGTCATTGATTGTTATGGGTATGTGTATGATGGAGTTGGGAGAATCAAGGATAATTTGGAGGTTAAGAGACTGGGTGATTAGAAGGATGGGGGGACTTCCACAGAAATGGGAAAGTCTAGAAGAGGGACAGATTTAGGAGGGACAAAAATAACATCTTAAAGATTTTAGGTCTGAGATACATTTGGGATGTCCAGATAGAGAAGTTCAGCTGGCACATATTGATACAGAACTAAAATTCAGGAAAGGAAATAGGGCTATATATGTAGGTATAATCCTTAGGAAACCTTATCTTTCTGACTCAGAAATATTACAGAAATTTCGGTTTGATTCCTTGTTAAATTTTTAGTTCTAGATTCAGCACAAATACTTAATTTTGTTAAATGAAGAGCTTCAGGTATGTACTAGGCTATGTCTCCGTGTAGACAAAATATACTGGAGAGCTCATAAAACTTTTGAATTGAATCAGTGTATATAGCTGATCAAGTTAACTCTCCTATTTTTCACCAGTCATTCATCAATGTATCTTTCACTAAATCACTACCTAAGCTTCCTATTTCACTTTCTAACACATAATACAAATGCAGAGATACCAGAGGGGAAAATCCAAAATCTGGATTTTTTTTTTGTCCACTGTGACATGTATTTTGTGTCCCTTTGTTTCAACAATTCAGTTAGCAGCTGCTGTGGGGGTGAAAAACCAACACAAACCCAACAACAAGAATGCTGCAAGCCCAGGTTCTTTTGATCTGATTTACTAAGGAAAGCAACATTAAGGGGTTAACAATCTTACTTTAATCCAGCATACAAATATCATTCACTCAGTTCAGGGGAAAAATCCAGCACCCTGAACTTCAGAGCAAATACAAACAAATTACAAACATCAACCTACAGACCTTGTCTGATTCAAATCTCAGTGCATAGTTACCAGAGTTTAATAAAGTCTGAACATCCAGGTTTACAAACTGGAGGGCTCTTAACTACAGCTGCCCAGAGTCTCCACATCAGCACACTGCCAAGAGTGAGAGCCCTAAGCAAATAGCTCTGTCTTCCCTTTTTATGCACTCTTTAGCCGTCATCAGACGTGATCTGAGTGACTAAAACTCTTACTATTGGCTCTGGTCTTAGCAACTCCCCTTAGGAGTTGCCCACATTGGCTTAGCGTCTAGTAGCTAGGGGTTTTGGGCCTACTTGGGAGCCAAGATATAATCAGACCTCCCTTCTTTGGCTCCACCTGGAGCCCTACCTTAGTTACCAATGCACCCTTCTAGATTATTGCCCCTTTCATGATGTTGTCCACATTTTCCCAGTGTTTCTCTCCACAGAATATGACTTTTTTAGTCTCTTTTTTTTTTTCTTAAAATGAATACTAGGTATAGGTAGAACTTTATTTTTCAAGTCTTTGGCAAGTAGCAAATTAAATCACCAACCAATCAACCAACTGCGGTGTTAATGTGATTAAAAATCTTCCCCGCCCATTTAATAGGCCTCTGGTGGAGCTAGGCAAGGGAAGCTTGATTAGGGGAGGCTTGTTTGTAGGCAGGTCCACACACTTTTGCTAACTGACTGTGAGGCCCCAGGCCCACACCCTTTGGCTAACTAGGTATGGGGCCCCAGGCCCCATACTCTTTTGCTGATTAGGTGTGATACCCTTAGGCCCTAAGAAGGGCATATATATATCTGGAGGGTAGCCATTAGGCTCAGCAACTGAGAACTAGGAGAAACAGAGAGAACACTGGAAGGGCTAAGAGAGAGGGCTGCAGAGACACAGAGACAGAGAGAAAGAGAGAACTGCAAGGGCTCTCAGAACTTTGGGAGGAGAGGATGCAGGCAAGCAGACAGTTAGGATTCATGAATGAGTGTTTACAGGAAGACCCCATCAGAGGAGAAGGTTGCAGGATGACTTGTTTCCTTGCTGAGATATTGGGTTTTCATTTCCTTGTTGTTACATTGAAGTGGACTTGCTGGTTTTGGGATACAATTGTTGCTATGTCAAAATGGAATTACTGGTTTTGGGATTTGATCCTCTGCTGTCTGAGTAAATGTTTTACTTCTTCTGTCTTCTACATAGAGAGTCTCTTATATTTTGTGATTCCAAACTATACAGGCATATTCGTGGTCACCATCGATTTCATGAATCTTGACTTACTGATGCACCAATCAAAAACATTCATTAAGTGCTCACAATCTGCCAAGTACTATACCAGGAACTGGGGGTGTAAAGACCAAATTGAAACCACCCCTGCCTTCAAGTAACTCACAATCTATTAGGGAAGACAGCATGCACACAAATACATACAAAATAAACACAAGGCTTTTTTGGGGGAGTAGAAGTCATTAGGAACTGTGGAGATAGGGCATGATCTGCTGATGGTTAATTCAAATCCATTTCTGTAACATTTTTATGTAGTCAACAGTTATTGAGGCCAAATCAAACCTATTTATGCTTTCAGTTTTTTCCTCTCATTTCTCATATTCTTTCCCCTCCTCATATTTTCTTTGGAATTCATAAGTTCTCAAAAGTCTTACCCCAATGCCTCATTGTGGCATCAATAAGATCTTGAATTCTTGAGGTCAGTGCCAACAGTATCGAAGATTTTGTATGTTCTGTCTCAAAAAGCTACTGGTATAGTTCTCATGACAGACTATATATGTTGTCAGAGGATGAGCCCATGTAAAAAAAGTGGCCTATAAGTGGAAGTTATGGACTTTGGATGATAATTTTTTTTTGACCTTGGCAAGTTATAAAATAGATGAAAATGTTAAATGGTTCTTACTCTGAAGTGACCTGATTTCCACTTTTACAATGACAAGGTGGCACTGGAGAAAAAAAGACAGAGGAGGCTATGAATTACCTATTTCTTACACAGTCCGCAAACATTAATGACTATTGGCACTTAAATATACGGCTTTGTTCAGTGACTACTGAAGGAAAAGGGCCATACCATATTGACAGTTTCAGTAAAATAAATTTAGAAGACATAAAGAAGTTGCAGATAAATAGAGCAACTCATAAGTTATTCTCAGAGGGAAAAAATAAAGAATTTGGTGGAATTAGTTTCATCATATACAGAAAGGCAACAAGAAATATCATTTCACGGGAAATTTGGTTATCTTGCTTTGCAGTGTTCATATGAACATGAAGAAAAAAGGATACAATGATGAAGACAGTTACAGCTTAGAGACTAATTTTTTTTGCAAAGGATGAAAAAATACAGAAATTCTCTGGTGAACATGACAAAATTAAAAAGAAGTCAACATAAACCTTGGTGCTTCATGTGACTTCAGTGTGATGGTACGTACAGGATAGAATACCAAAAACTTCTTTTGGAAAATGTGGATTAAGTTCCAAGACAGCTAAGAAGCCTCACATCTTTGCCAAATGAATGACCCTGGGCATATCAACTAACCCTTTACACCTTCAGTTTCTTCATTTATAAAATGAGAACAGTAACAGAACCTACATCACTAGGTTGTTGTATGGATCAAAGGAAATAATGTATGTAAAGTGCTTTTCAAATCACAAAGCACTATATATATGCTATCTATGATAATAAAAATTATGGTAATGACAATAGTATTAATAACAATTATGACTTTAAGAAGAAATTTGAAAGGCACAAATCTGATGAATATTAAACAACACCCTCACATTGTATTTAATATATTTTAATTGTCACTGTTTTTCTAATTGGTGACTTAACAGTAATTTCGGAATCAGCTATCTATATATATTCAGACTGTTGTGTGGTTGCAGGAGGTTCAAAAGCAATAATAAAGTAGAAATAAGGGTAAAGATAAGAAATCAAATTAAGCTGAGCTGTTTAAACAAGCTGCCGATTTCCAAAATTAGAAATGTACAAAACAAAGCAGTGATTTTAATCATCATATTTTGGATGAATTTTCCTGATGCAAACAATCACCATAACAGGAGACAAAGGGAGCCCAGAAACTTCCACAACAACGAACACTTGATCTTCATATCAAACAGAGACATGGAAGCCAAAACCAACACTAGTTTAGGGTATAAGCTCAACTTCAAAACATTACAAAGGAAGAGGATGGATGGTGATGAGTCGCCTTGACTCACAAAACAGCAAAGAGCCGTTAAGGGGAAAATGAGTGTGCAGAGAGCTTGGTGTGAATTAGCTAGCTAAGTTAAATGACGCTGAAAGCATTTGCACGTGAACTGGAAGAAAATGAACAGAAGTCAAATGGGGCAGGTTTTCTTCAGTTTCTATAGCAGTCTATGCTTATTGGCGACAATAGTGAAACCATCCATTGGGACTCTACAAAACACTATGTGAAGAAGTTTCAGTAGCACTTGAGAAAAAAACAAGTTATGCTTACCAAAAACCTACAAAAGAAATCCGTGCTGGAGGCATTAATAATTTTGAAGGTGCTTTGAGCTTAATTTTCAAGTTATTTCAAAGAATGATTCTGTGGCAATGGAAAAGATCACAGGTGGTACTAGAAGGCATCAGAAAATATTGATCCTGGCTCTATAAAATTTTATCAAAATCAGCATTAAGAATATGTTTTACAAAGATGTGAGAAGGAATAGGCATTTTTACAGATGGTTTTCTATAGCAGACTGTAACCATTTTTTATTTTTTTGAAGATTTGTCAATAACTTTGTGTTTATATCCCAGTCAGTTCCTGAAATACCATTTCCCAATTAAATCCTCCCTTGTAGCATAGAAAACCACAGCAACTAAACAAAACCATCCAGGATTTTGAATACACTTGACAACATATACAATATCCTATATTTGCCATCATACACCACCTTTCTTTCCCTATCAAGTGTAGAAAAGAATATTTCATCCTCTCTTCTCCAGGGTTTTTAATTAATTATTACAATTATTCAGAGTTGGACAATCTTTTACGATTGTTTTTATTTACATTTCATAGTCATTGTATATATTATTCTATTGTTTCTACTTATTTCATTTTGTATCAGTTCATACAGGTCTGCTTACCTTCCTAAATTCCTCACATTTGTTTTTTTCTTATGGTGTAATAATATTCATATATTATAGCTTGTACATAACTTAATTGACCTTTTTATATCTCAGTTACATTTGTATGCCACAATTTATTCAGCCCTTCATTTATCAGATTATACATAGTCATTTCTATCTTCAAGGCATCTTTCTCATTAGACCTCTTCTCTCTGCTCACTTTGCAACCACTTTAGTTCAGGTTCTTATTTCCTCTAGATGAAATCATTATTTCTTAGCTTTTACATAGGGTTGTTTGCCTAGAAGATTTAGCAAAAACAGAGGTACAAATACTCCCCATTTCCTAACACTGGTAGAGTGGCACACTCTCTCCTATACTTCCTCTGTCTCAGGGGAATATAGGTTCAGATTTAATGTAGTTTCAATATAGCATTAATTTCACCAAGTTCACGTCCTAAGGCAGCATTGCTGCTGTGGTGGGTCCTGAAAGTCACTCCTTAGGTTCTAGATGTTGGATGCCAGGGTGGACTTGATTCTCAGACCTTTTAGTGGCTTGCTCTACATGATTCTTAAAGCTCACGAGGCTGTAGCTTTTGGGGGAACATTTACAAACTCCTTCACCTAAAATGGGAGGAAAATGCTGGGGTAAAGAACCACAGCCTGAATTCATGGGCCACATATAAGCCTGGGAGGGACAGAGCTAGAAGCACCTCCCCTTATGATGTTCTTTCCCTTTTCTCACCAGAACATAGTCAGGCAAGGAGTCAGGTCAAGAGAAGGGCTTTCATCTACGTTATTTCAACAGCCTCTTAACTGTCTTAACTTAATTGTCCCTCTCTCAGATTTATCTTTACTTCATCAAAGGATCCCATGCTGTCCTATGCATCAAATCTTGCCATCTGCCTTGGGTTTGTTTGTTTGTGTTCTGAGCTAAGAATAGCCTATATTTTTTAATTTAAATTGAAATACTTATAAATTTTTAAAATTGGGTTAAAAATAAATTTTTGTTGTACACAAGATTTAAAAATGTAAAAACCATTCCTAATTGAAGGTATAAAACTAGGTGGCAAGCTTGGCTATAGTTTACAGACCTCTGTTAGTTCATCCTACATGCTGTTGCTAAAGAGATTTTCCTTCAGAGCGTATTTGACCACATCATTGCGCTACTCATCAGTTCCAGTACCTGCCTGTTGCCATTAGGTTAAAATATAATCTTTTTGGCTTTTGAAACTGTTTAGGACTTGTTCCTAACCTATCTTTCCAACCTCCATGGACATTAATCTCCTTCCTGTGCTCTTTGATGCCACCACGTTGTTTTTCTCTCTGTTTTTCAGATGGAACGTCATCTCCCGTCTCCAAGCCTTTCCACTGTCTCCCTTACATTGAATATACTCTTTCCTCACCTCTATTTCATAGAATCGCTTTCTTCCTTCAAGATGCAACTTAAACCCTTCCTTCTACATGAATCTTTCATGAATCTTTTTCTGATTCCCCCATTGTTAGTAAACTCCCCCTCAAACTACTTTGCATTTATTTTTACTTTTAGTCTGTATATTCTTATGTGTAAATGTATGCTTCACTAAAATGTAAATGTCTTGTGAGTAGGGTTCCTTCTTTCCTCCCTCCTCCCTCCCTCCCTTCCTTCCTTTCTTATTTCCTTCCTTCCTTCCTCCCTTCCTCCCTCCCTTCCTTCCTTCCTCTCTTCCTTCCTTCCTCCCTTCCTCACTTCCTCCCTCCCTTCCTTCCTTCCTTCCTTCCTTCCTTCCTTATTTCCTTCCCTCGTTCATTATTTCCTTCCTTCCTTTGTTATTTCCTTCCTTCCTTCCTTCCTTTGTTAGTTCCTCCCTCCCTTCCTTCCTTCCTTCCTTCCTTCCTTCCTTTTCCCTTTTTGGTATTTATATTCTCAGTGCCTAGCTTAGTGCCTGACACATAATAAGTGAAAAATAAGTGCATCTTGATTAATTGATACATGTTCACAATGACATATTTAACGTAGAGGTATAGGGATTACATTATCCAGTTTTGTTTTGTGTTTAATATTTTAAGAAGAAAAAGGGATCAAGTAGAACCAAATTCAGACTTTCTGATTGTCCTTGAGAGCAGGGGATCTTCCTATATACCTTCCATAGGAAGGCACTTTCCACACAAATATCAAAATTACATGATTCTAAGACACATACAGCCATAGGAATGGCTGTGGTTAATGGTCTAGCAAAGCCAAAAATACAGTGGGATGGCCTGGGCTTTGCCCAAGGTACTAACCCTAGGGGCGTGCTTTCCCCCCATCCCCAGCTTCCATCAAATATTTCCCCAGTTAGTTCCCATAAGGTCAGATTGTATCTGACATGCCTCCTAGATACCTGTAGTTGTTAGATCAGAGGTAAAGTTAACATATAGCAATTTCCCCAATTCCAAATAGTAAATTCACTACTTGTTCTTTCTAGTCCTGATCTACCTTATTCCTCCCTTTGTACTGTGTCCTCTGAACCCCTTTTCTATGATCAGCAAACCCCCTTTCACACTAGATCTCACACCTTACATTCCTTCCATGTTCTGGCACACAATGAAACTTTTCAATGGTCGTGCAGTTGTTTTTCAATATTGTATGACTCTTCATGACCCCATTTGGGGTTTTCTTGGCAAAGATACTGAAATGGTCTGCCATTTCCTTCTCCAGCTCACTTTACAGATGAGGAAACTGAGGCAAACATGGTTAAATGACTTACCCAAGGTCATATAGCTAGTAAGTATCTGAGGCTGGATTTGAATTTAGGTCTTCCTGACTCTGTGCCCAAGTGTTCTATCCATTTAGCTGAAACTTAGTTTCTCCTAAAGACAACACATTTCTTATGGACCCTCCCCAAAGAGAGTTGTTTCTTCTCTTATTCCCCTGACACACGGGGGCAAAGAAGAGGAAGAGCTGGCATAGACCTTGCTCCCTATTGCCATTTTCAGATCACCCTGTTTTGCCAGTATAAGAGAACATTATACCACCATCACTTAATCATGACACCGTCATTTATACCTACTTCATTAAAGTTTTACAACAAAGTAAACTTGCATCTGTCACCTTTCACCCAGAACAGTTCTTCACCTTTGTAATTTGTTTAACACTTGCCTTATTGTTTTTTCTCTGTGATCCCAACTTAAAATCTTGGCCTAGTAGTTCCTTAACTTCCTAAATTCCTATGACTTTTGTCATTGATCTACCTCCCTTATCCCCAGGAGTGGTCATATCTTTGATACTCCCTGCAAAGACCCTAGAATGCCCAGTTATAGCTCTGGGATCTCTTGTCAACGTCTAGCAGCTCATAAAGCAAGCAGACTTTCTCATGTGAACACCTCGCAAGATATTCATCAGTGTCACAGTGACTCTGCAGAGTCCAAATAGAAGAGGGATCAAGAGAATTTTCACGTTCTTACCTTCATGGATGACCATGTATTGATTACATTAGGTCTCAGAACACTAAAAGTCTTCTCAATGAAATACATACCTAGTCAAAAAAGATAGACATTGTATGAAAAACAAAATGGAAGAAGAAATGTATTGCTAAGAGTATGACAAGCTGTTGTATGTGTATTCAGTTTAATTAATCAGTATCTGTCTGTCTGCCTATCTCTCGTGACTGGATTGAGTTCCATTTGGGAAATGGTTCAATGTTTTTTGCATGTCCCAAGCTCCTCACTGCCATAAACACTCATACACTTTTATACCAATACTCACCCAGAAATGTTATATGACTACAAATTATGCTACCCCATGATCTCGGAAGACTCAGTATTGTAGCTCACCCAAACTATAATGGAATTAGGCATGGTAGAAATAAGTGGGCTGCAGCATATTAGAAATCATGACTTCCCCATCAGAAATAGTGTAAGCAATATCATATAGGAGATATGGGACCAAAAAAAGATGGTATGTCTGTCATGTAGCTAGAGTAAGCAAGAAAAGGAATGGACAATACAACAAAAAACCTCATGGTAGGCTCTTGTGCAATGGGTGAATTCTCTTTAGAGGATTCACGGAAAGACATGAAAAATGAAGCTATGTATACATCTCAAGCTATAACCAGAGAAATGCATAGATTCACTAAAATAACTGAGTTAACAAAACAAGCCAATAATAATATTGATTCACATAGTGCTTTGAGATTTATATGGTACTTTCCTACCAACTACTCTGTGAAGTAGATAGTGCTAACATGATTAACACCATTTTACAGATGAGAAAATTGAGGCTTAGAGAATCTAAGTGACTTGCATGTGGTCACACAACTATTAGGTCTTAGAATCAGGATTTAAATCCAAGTGTCCTGACTTCAAATTCAGTTTTCTTTCCATTATGTGAATGTGTTATCAAAATTGTAGGCAATCCAAAGGGCAAAGGAAAGGCATACATTGTGTTTAAGTAGACTGCAATACATTGCCAGTGACAACTTGTGTGTGAAAAATGAGATTGGTAAAGACATGTATCTACAAAAAGAGTTGGGTTATTCATGCATCAAGAGGGAGGAATTGAGTTGAACAGTTTGGGTATAGCACTGGTACCCAGAAAACAAGAAAAGGATCAGAAGAAGGCCTTGAGTCTGTTGGGTGAATCCTTACAAAGTATTTATGAAAAGGGACAGATGATAATCTCCTAAGAGGATGTGATGATGGGATTTCGATTTTACTCTTGAATGAGATCTCAGATCAATGGAAGTATCAAAGCATACATTCCCGCTTAGCACAGGCTTTGCAAATAGAGGCCACTTAATAAACAGTTATTGAATAGGTGAAGAAGTGAGTGAATTTCTTCTAGCACATTAAAAATATTTTCCCTTTCATAATTACCAATGACCCTTCATAATAGTGCTTAAAACACTAAGTGTACCTATGGTCATTAGGTGAGAAATAATTTCATGTTTTCCCACTTTGGTGTTATATCCTACTAGAGTAAATTGTAATGTACGCAACACTATCTGCATTCACTTTAAGAAGCATTACTTGAGAAGTACAAAGTAATTATGCAATAAGACATGACAGGCAGTGCATTTGGGGGGAATTATTACACATCTTAGATGCCTTGAGAGGTTCAGGCCAAAGGCTGAGCAACTTCAACCACCCAAGAAGTGTAATCATCCCTCAAGAAATGTACCACCTGTCATAGCTTATTGCTCCTATGAAATGGAAATCATGAAACCAAAACGGGGGAAAAGGTTAGATGTGCGTACTTGCTTAGGATTACTTACATGACTATGACATCACTGACAGTTCTATATGTGTCCAGAGGATTCTAAAGCTATTGCATAATTATCACATGAGCCACACAACTCATTTGGAACTGCTGGTTCAGCACTCAACAATGCCAACTTTGTCATATGCCAGTCCCCCAATGTCCTCTTCTTGCAAAAATCATATTGGCATTCTTAATTCCAATCTCTCTTCTGGCATTGCTCATAGAACTATGGGGGTGGGGGAGGAGGGGGATTCAGAAACAATCTTACCCTCTTGAGAATTAGAGGCATTTGGTAGCTTGTATGCCTTGTAACACCCCAAGGTCATTATCTCATGATAATCACATCTCCTGGAGCTGCCTTATTGCTTAAGTGTAACACTAAATTTTAATTACAATGAAATAGAGCTCTTCTGGTAGTTTACACAACATCTTGTGTTCTCAATGCCAGATGGAAATAATGCCGAGCTTTTACTATAATAGCATTTGGTGGTCTTGTGCTCCCCTGTAATAAATGAATTTTTTCATTTTGTTGAAAAATTCACTTTGCTAGATGAAGCTTATAGCCTTACCTTGGAATATTTTAAGAGAAGTCTTTAATTTATGATTTGTTTAAAATATTTTAAAAATCCAATAAAATGTGATTTCAATGCAAGTCTGACTGGTAAACCTATTTAAAAATTAAAATTAATGGAGGCAATTCTTAATGGGTAAGGATGGGTCAATTTCCTTGAAAAAAAAAAGAGAAAGCTTTGCTAGTTATTAGCTTGGAATTTTGAGATTTGATGGACTAGATGTTAAGCTTCTGGTGATTTTTATAAATGTTTAAAATAGATTAACACTGGAAACTATTACTAAACACCATTGTGTATATTTTCTATACTCATTGGGAAACTTCTTTGGATGTCTTCAACTTCCTACCACACACCATAGTGAGAATAAGTTTCATGAGCATAGGTTAGTAGAACACTCTATGATCATAGTATAAATACCATAATGCTAGCAATAGATTCACCTGTCTCAGTGCAGGGAGTTTCTGGGGAAATAAAACAATGTATATTTTATACAACGAGAGTGGACCTGGTGGATCTATTCTAGTTTACAGATTAGGAAGCCCATTCACTGTCTGAACTAATATTAGGAAGCTAGGGAGATTTTGAGTAACTTTGTTCAGTTTTGGTCTCCCTATTTGGATTCCAAATAGATTAGGGTAGAAAGAAGTGTTCTAGACTGAACTTGATTCCTTCAAATGCAGACCAACATGGATTGCCCCAGAATCTATAGGAGTAACACTGCAGAACTCTTATAGATCTGCTCTGCTGATTGAATCCCTATGCCATCCAGAGTGGTGTCTTTTGAGCAACAGAGACTGTAGAGAATGTATACTTACTTGTCCTTTATATTGGGCTTTCATAAATGCATTACAAACATATAATGTTAGTAATCCAGTTTTGCATTTGGATGACACACACATCCACTTAAACTCTTTACAGATTGCTATGACCTGTGAGACATTATGTTCCATGGGCATGGATTTTGGGAACCCAGGATCATCTCCATGCCAAGATGAGGCATTGGAGGAGTACTGTTAGTGTCTTTTTCATATACTATGTGAACATGGGTACATCTCTTTACTTCTCTGTTAAATGGAAAGAGTATTATATTCCCTACCTTAAGGTGCTGTTGTGCAAAAAAATCACTTCATATACAGTAAAGCCCTGCAGGAATATGAACTATTTTTGTCATTGTTTTAGAGTAATTGTTATCATTACATTTTCCAATTCCCTAGTGGTCTCGAAACCGTGAAGGAAAACTACATACAACTACGTATTTCCCAGAGTTTCTAGATGTTTGAATAGTTAGTAATAGGTTTTTCTAGTAACAGTTTCATGATATTAAAGAAACTGTATCTAGATATATGCACATAGTTCATCGTAGATTTGAAAATCCAAGTTGATTGAATATATTTCCCTTATGTGGTCAAAGGAAAATCCCTTTGGTCTTAGCTTAAATTCTGATATAGCCACATATTCTGAATAATAGCTAGCAACCATTGTGTCCTTAACCAGCTTTTGAAATAGGTGGTGAGGTGTCCCCATTTTGAAGAGGAGGAACCTAAGGCAGCTTATAAGAGGGACATCTTCCCTAGGGTTACACAGAGAGTTAGTAATAAAGTTGAGACAAGATTCCAGGTCACCTTCCTGTCCCTCTCTACCCCCTTTTCTGTTTCCCCTATAATCCCCCACTGCTATTGGAAGCTACAGGGTTAGCTAAACAAATGATGATATATGTATGGAACAATTTGGTGTAATCCTTCAATAAATATTCTTTCAGAATCTACTGAGGTTTTCCCTTTCACTGAAATCTATTGGAAATCACAGGAACTCACAAAAAAGTGTGGTCCCCCTCCCTGGAAGTCTTTGAGAAAAGGCTAAATGACCACTAGCTGATAATATTGTAGAAGGGGCACCTGTTAAGGTATGGGTTAAATTTCATGGCCCCTGTGGCCTATTCCAGCTCTGATTCTATGTTACTGACTTGTCTATTAATTATCACCAATATACTATTCTTAATGTTAATTATTTTCTTGGATATTCTCTGCAACATGAAAACATTGTTGTGCCTTTTTGTTTTTTTTATTTACCTTTTTGTTGAATACTTATAAGCACTGCTATATATTTATAATAATTCAAATCATATTGTTAATCCATTACTGGGAGGTGTTATTGTATGAAAATGGATTTTCACTTTAGAAGCTAAAAACAGGCATCTCAAATATTCAGTAGGCTGTCAATCTAGAAAATATTAACCTTTTACAAGGGTTAAAAAAATTCATGCAAGAACTGGAATGTGGATAAAATATTCTATGTAGTAGCTAATTTTTAAACTAGCAGTCAGTCAATAAACATTTATTAATTGCCTTCTATGGGCCAGACACTATGCTAAGCAATGGGGATTAAAAATGAAGGCAAAAAAATAGTCCCTGCTTTTAAGGAACTTACTGTCTAATGGGGAAGATGATATAAAAAAAAAAACCATGTACAAACAAAAAATATATGTATACATGTATATGTGTATATGTACGCAAAACACATACATATATTTGCAATATATGTATATATACATGTGTACATACATGCATACACATATATAAACACACATACACATATATGTAAGAAATAGGATATAATCAACAGAGGGAAGGCACTAACACTAAGGGGGATTGGTAAATATCTATTGTAGAATATGAGGTTTTAGTTGGGACTTGAAGGAAGCCAGAAGGGGAGATGCGGAAGAAGAGAATTCCAGGCATGATGGATATACAATGAAAATACCTGGAGTCAGGAGATGGAGTGTCTTGTTTGAAGAACAGAAAGGAGACCAGTATTACTTGATCACAGAGTATATTGGAATAAAATATAAGAAGACTAGAAAGGTCAGGAATAAGGGAGATTATTAATGGCTTTGAATGTCAATCAGAAGGTTTTATATTTAACCCTGGAGAAGATAGAGAGCCGCTAGAATTTATGGAGCTTTATGTTGATCGCTTTGACAGCTGAGTGGAGGATTGACTGTACAGTGGGGAGATACTTGAAGAAAGATAAACAACCAGCAGATTATTGCAGTAGTCCAGGCATGAAGTGTTGAGGACCTTCACCAGGGTAGTGGCAGTGTCGGAGAAGGGAATGGGGCATATTCAAGAGACATTATGAAGGTAGCAAAGGATTGGCTGTAGGGGATGAGAGAGAGTGAGTAGTCAAGTTAGGACACCTAGTTTAGAAGTCTGAGTGACTGGGATGATGGCAGTACTGTGGAGGGTGATGGGGAAGTCAGGAAGAGGGGAGGGTTAGGGGTTAGTTTTGGACGTGTTCAGTTTAAAATGTCTAAGGGGCATACAGAGACGTCTAATAGGTAGTTGGAGATATGAGACTGGAAATCAGCAGGAAGATTAGAGCTCCATAAGCAGGGCAGTAAATCATCAACGTAGAGATGATATCTGAATCCATTTAATTATTTTACAAAAAAACTGAAAGGATTGAGTGTCCAATAAAGGACACGAGCCTACAACGTCACCTAACATCTGAAGGTACAACTTCAAAGACTGCTGTTTAGTAAGCCCGGCCAAATGACAATTCTATTTGTTTGATGTACCACAGGTTTGGGGCTGGAATGAATTTTTAAGGGCATCTAGTTCGAGTTTCTCATCTTATAGATGAGGAAACTGAATCTCAGAGATATTAAAGAGCTTGCCCAGAGCCAGAAAAAGAGTGCATAGTAGAGTTAGGATTTGAGCCAAAGTTTTCCGATCTCAAATGTGGTGTTCATTCCGCTCTGCCGTGCTACCTTCTTTTTTTTTTTTTTTTAAATTAGTTGTAAATTTATTATTTATTTTCCACATTCTTTTCTTTTAAAATTTTGAGCTTCACATTCTCTTTTCCTCCTATGCCCTCTGCTACCCAATGAAAAGGCAAGAAATACAATATCAATTATACATATGAAATCACAAGACATATTTCCATATTAGCCACAATTTTTAAAAGAGCAAGAAAAAGAAAACAAAACTCATACTTCAATTTATACCCAGTGTTAATCAGTTATCTCTTTGGTGGTGGATAGGATTTTTTCATCATGCGTCCTTTGGAATGGTCTTGGATCATTGTATTGGCCAGAGTAGCCATCTTTCACAGTTGAGTATCATACAACATTGCTATTACTGTGCACAATGATCTTCCAGTTCTTCTCACTTTACTTTTCATTGATTCATATAATTCTTGCCATGTTTTTCTGAAACCACACCTTTTGTTATTTCTTATATCTCACAACAATGTTACTTGCAGCTACTGTGGAGGTGTAAGACCAATAATACTAGCATGCAGGAGAGCTGCTAGCACAGGTTCTTTGATCTGCTTTTCTGAAGGAAAGCAACTTTAAGGGGTTAACAATCTTACTTTAATTAAACATGCATATATCATTCACTCAGTTCAGGTGAAAAAGTAAGCACCCTGAACTTCAGAGCAAATACAAACAGAAATTACAAACAGAGAAAATAACACAAATAAACAGACAAGCTTCTAACTGTCTGACCTTAGCAATACATAAAAAATAGTTACCAGAGAGAGAGAAACACCAACATCTGGGTTTTCAAAGGTGGGGGCTCCTTGATGGCTACTCAGAGTCTCATCTGGCCAAATTGCACTGACATTCTTCCAATGAGTGAGCCCCAAAGCAAAATGTTAACCTCAGAGTATATATACTGTTTCCAATCAAGGACTCTTGATTCAATCAAAGACTCTTGATTCAAACAAAGGCAAGACTCGATCAAAGGCACTTGATTGCCTTAGTGCTGAAAAGCACTGCAAAAGAAAAAAACAGCAAAAAGTCCCACTTTGCTTGCCATTACAATAGCACATTACACTTATTGCAGCACAATAGTACTCGATAAAGCTAGCCATTCCCCAATAGGTGAGTATCCCTTTGATTTCTAATTCTTTGACATCATAAAAAGAGCAGCTATAAACATTTTTGTGCATATATATTCTTTCCCTTTTTCCTTGATCTCTTTGGGATGCAGACGTGGTAGTAGTATTGCTGGGTCAAAGAGCATGCACAATTTTAAAGCCCTTTGGGAATAGCTCCAAATTGCTTTCCAGAGTGGTTGAACCAGTTCATAACTCAATCAACAGTTTATTAGTGTCCCTCATTTCCTCCAGCATTTATCATTTCTGATAGGTGTGAGGTGGTACCTCAGATTTGTTTTAATTTGCATTTCTCTAATCAATAGTGATTTAGAGCATTTTTATGTGACTTTAGATAGCTTTGATTTCTTCTTCTGAAAACTGACTGTTTCATCTCTCTTGTCCATTTATCAGCTGAGGAATGGTTCTTATTTTTATAAATTTGACTCAGCTCTATACTCAATATATACTTGAGAAATGAGGTATTTATGAGAGAAACTTGCTGCAATTTTTTTTGATATTATTTCATTGTCTAGAGTACTTTTCTGCAAAATATAATTCCTATGATTATCTGTTTTAATGAGGTCTTTTTTTTTTGCTTTTGCTATATCTGAGGTCACAATTGCTACCCCTGCCTTTTTTATTTCAGCTGAAGTATATTAGACTCTGTTCTAGTCCTTTGTTTTAACTCTATGTGTGTCTTTCTGTTTCAAGTGTGTCTCTTATAAACAACATTATTGGATTCTAGTTTCTAATCCATTGTGCTATCTGCTTCTGTTTCATGAGTGAGCTTATCCCATTCACATTCGTAGTTATTATTAGTAACAGTGTATTTCCCCCCATCCCATTATCTTGTTTCTTCCTCTCCTTTTTATCCTGTGCCTCCTCAAAAGTCTCTCTTACTTTTGACCACTCTCTCCCTTCATCTGCCCTCCCCTTTATCATTTACTCTCCCTTTCTCTTATCCCCTTGCCCTAAGTTACATTTCTATACACAATTCTCTCTCTCTCTCTCTCTCTCTCTCTCTCTTTCTCTTTCTCTCTCTCTCTTTCTTCTTCTTCTTTGAAACAATTCTGATGAAAGTAAGGTTCAAGCATTGCCTATTACCCTCCACCATTTCCCCCTTCACTATACAAGCTCTTCCTTGTGTGCATCTTTTATGTGAGAAGAATTTCCCCATTCTACATTTCTCTTTCCTCTTCTCCCAGTGCATCCCTCTTTCTCCTCCCTTCATTTTTTTGGGGGGAGGGAAATCATCCCAACATAATCAACTCATACCCATGACCTAAGTCTATGTAAACTCCTTTTAACTGCCCTAATAATGATATAGTTTTTAGGAGTCACTTATATTGATCTTTCCCCACAGGAATGTAAATAGTTTAACTTTATTGAGTCACTTATGATTACTCTTTCATATTTTCTTTTTTATGCTTTTCTTGAGTCTTCTGCTTGAATGTCAATTTATTTTTATTTAGCTCCTTTCATTAGAAATGCTTGAAAGTTCTCCTCTGGTTCATTAAATACCCATTCCCTCTGCCTTCTCTCCTCTACTACCCTCCCCCCCAGCTGAAGGACACTCACTTTTGCTGGCCAGGTCATTCTTGGTGGTAATAGTAGTTCCTTTGACTTCTGGAATATCACATTCCAAGCCCTCCACTTCTTTAAAGTGGAAGCTGCTAAATCTTGTGTGATCCTGACTGTGGATCCATGATATTTGAATTGTTTCTTTCTGGATGCTTGAAGTATTTTCTCTTTGATCCAGGAACTCTTGAATTTGGCTATAATCTTCCTGAGAGTTTTCATTTCAGGCTCTTTTCCAGGAGGAGATCAATGGATTCTTTCAATTTCTATTTTACCTTCTGATTCTAGGATATGAGGGAAGTTTCTTTAATGATTCCTTGAAATATAATGTCTAGGCTCTTTTTTTTCTGATCATGGTTTTCTGATAGTCCAATTACTCTTAAATTGTCTCCCCTCAATCTATTTTCACATCAGTTTTTTTTCTGATTAGATATTTCAAATTTTCTTCCATTTTTTCTATTCTTATAACTTTGTTTTATTGTGTCTTGATGTTTCAAGGAATTATTTATCTTCTACTTGCCTAATTCTGATTTTAAGGACTTATTTTCTGTAGTGAGATTTTGAACCTCTTTTTACATTTGACATATTCTGTTTTTTAAGGAGTTCTTTTCTTCAGTGAGTTTTCATGCATCTTTTACCATTAGGCCAATTCTGTTTTTAAGGTGTTTTCTCCAGCATTTTTTGTGCCTCTTTTATCAAGTTGTTAATTCTCTTTTCATAATTTTCTTGCGTCTCTCTCCTTTCTTTCCCCAATCTTTCCTCTTTCTTCCAGGAATTCTTGTTGGGCTTGGGACCAATTGGTGTTTTTCTTTGAGGTCTTTTTTGGTATACGTTTTCACATTGCTATCTTCTGAATTTATGTCTTAGTCTTCCCGGCTCTTGTGGTAGCTTTTTAATGTCAATTTTTAATTTTGTTGTTTGCTTTTTTCCAGCCCATTTCTTGACTTTGGACTTTATATTAAAGTTGGGCTCTGCTCACGTTGGTATGGGAAGTGACTGTCCCAAACTTCAGCCTCTTTTTGTGTTGCTGTTTTTGGAGCTAGTTCTAGGAGCTAGTTCTGCAAGTGTTTGTGATTCCAGGGTAGTATGATTCTGGAAGAGTTATGATCACTGTTCTCTTGCTCTATAGGACCCTGGTCCTCCATAGTTGTATGGACTGCTGCTCCTCTTGGCTTTGATACTGTGACTGGGACATCTACTCCCTTGTAACCAATCACTAGTATTCTTCCCTGCCCTGGAACTGCTATCCAGAACTGAATATGGGTGATACAGTTGCCAGTCAGCACCAGCTGTAACCAGTGCTAGCAAAGGATCCCTTGTAATCTCTTTCTGAGCAGTTGTATGATCCCCCTACCATCTCTGGGCAAGAACTCCCGAAGCTGTTGTTGCCATCTTGTATTTGGGCTATGGACAGGCCTCCACTCTTTGTTACAAATTTCTCTTGCCAATCTGTACTTAGGCTAGAAAAATATCTCACCTCAACTTTTTGTTGACTCTGCCACTCCAAAGATTGATTTGAGGCATTACTTTAAATTTGTTTGGAGGCAAATGTTGGGAGACGTCAGCTGGGTGACCCCAAACCACCATCTTGACTGCATCCCTCGTTCAGATAATTGCTACCTCATTTAAAAATTTTTTTATTATTTCCCTATTTATAATAATAATAGTAATAATAATATCCTTATATGTACCTTTGAGAACTGAAGGTGCTTTCCTTATAACAATTGTGTGAGATAGGTAATGCATTTTACAATTGAGGAAACTGAGGCCTAGGGAAGGGATATGGCTTGACTATGCTCAGTAGCAACTAAATGGAGCTGTGATTTGGACCTGTAATCTCTTGATTCCAAGTCTATCACTCTTCCTACTGCACAACACTGTTGCTTAAACATTCTTACTGGATAATTTTCTATGCTTTACTTTTATCTTTATTCTCTGTATACACACAGGAGACCAAGGCAAAATATATACAACACAAAATGATTCAATTTTAGAAATGTTTTTATATTATAATATTTTAATTGATCCAAACACTTTTCAAGGAAAACAGAAAATTATGGAACTTCCCTTTCTTTCTAAAACCACTAATTTTTCCATTCACTAGGACTGATTGATAAACTATTCCACTGAAAGTTGGAGTAATTTGACTACCACCATACCACCAGTAAAATTAATGAAATTAAAACAGAGTAGTTTGTACAGGCCTTGGATTTTAATAAATAAGAAAAAAAGGTATAAGTTTTGATGGATTTTCTTTATGCTATTTTCTCTCTATCCCCTCTGTTCCCCTCTGCTCCATAAAGATAAAATCACAATGTTTAAAACACTCTATATTAAGGCATTTCTCAGTTAATCTTCCTTTGATGTGCTATGGATCATCTTTCAAAGCAAGATCTTTGAAATTTTAGGGTATTTTGAGGGACAGACTAACAGACCTTCCTTCAATCAGTATTCACTACAGAGGAAAGCTGGAGACAGTTTCACAGAGATATCATTTTGATTGATGCCTGGTTTTAAAGTTCTTAATATTTTCTTTTAAACTATCATTTATAATACAAAACCCAAACTTACCATGTTGTGTGACTCCATGAACATTGATTCACCTTTTATTTCTTTGAATGGCCCATGTAAAATCGTGTTTCAGATGACACAAATTTCTTCTCCAGTTTTGAGTGAATTTACATAAAACTAAACTTGATTCCATCCTTAATTCTCTGTCCCTCTAGAATGGCAGAGGTAAAAAAAAATCCTAGAAGACTTAAGCACTGTTTACTAATTGTCTGGAAACAGGCAGCCAATATATTAACTATAGCACAAAACACTCACATTGTGGAAATTTCACCCCTACTGTAACCTCTTATCTTGTTCTGCTCTTACACATAGGTCATATTATGCACTGCTTTGTGCTAGTTTGACAAGAACTAATGTGGATGCTTAAATATTTTAAAGGCTGAATGCTTCAGAATGATAAAATACCAAGCTGATCAACCCTTCCTGTTGAATTTGTGGTTAATGATAAAGTAATTTTGTACTTTTTTGGGGTGTCTATTAGTACTTTCAACAATACACATTAAAGTTCCTTTGAGGAAAATCTTTAAATAAGGGTGCACAATGACACTTAAAAAACCCCCCACTACAGTTGTTTTTTATTCAGCCATAAAATCTATCTTTCATAAAGAAACCCACTTACATGTCTTACTTCAGTGAAGGTTATTTGTAGACTGAAGGTCTTTTCTTGTCAAGATATGATGAATACCATGTGTGAAGACAGAAGAGCATCAGGACCTGTATTAGCTGGAAAACCCACTCATCTGTGAATAACCTAAAAAAGAAAACCTGAAGATTAGCAACGTCGCTTTTAAGAATGATCCATCAAATTCAACAAGCAGATTCACAGAGATGAATCATCTTGTTCCTTTTATTCCTCCGACACAGTAAAGGTTATTTTTTTCTCTACAAATAGAAGTTTGAAAATAAGGGAAATGGAGGTTTTGGAACATCTCTTTGAAAAAGTCAATAATTTTATATTTTCTTTGATTTTGTTTCTTTTTAAGTCCTGTTCTTAACCAGGACTAAGAGTTCATGTGGCATAATGGAGAGCAAACTGGTCTAAGAGGCAGGAAAATAAGGGCTCAGGTTCCACTTCTGACATATATTAGCTGGGTCACCCTGGCCAAGTCATTTAACTTCTCTAAGAAGGTATCCACTTGCATTGACAGTTTCTTTGCTTAGGAGTTCCTTCTCCCAGTGAAAATATATGTCCAGTCCCTATCTCTATCTTAGATAGAAAAAAATAGATGAGGTCAAGACCCTTTAATACTTGTCTAAGTATTTCTGAGAAACTTTATATATTTTTTTCAATTTGTAATTCTAAACTTCCCTTCTCAATCTTCTCTCATCAATCTTATATTTTATAGGAAATTCAGAAATGAATCAAAGTCATTTTTAGGAGTTTCCAATATGCCTCTGTAGCCAGTTAACACTTAGGATAAATTAAACTAATGGATAAACTGCTATTTTGGCTACTGAGGTGAATGATAAAAAAGCTTTTTGGCATATAAAATTGTATAGTGGACTCACAGCTTTATAGAAAGCTGATTTTATTTCCAGCTTTATTTTTTTCCTCTATTTCTGTGTTTCAAAGATCAGTGGGAAAAAATCAAGGTTTAAAAATATATTGTACAGTTTGATCTTTTCTCATTTTTAAAATATTGAGGCAAAAGCTTTTTCTCAATATATATACATACATATTTTTAAATTCTGAACCTGAACAGTTACTTGGAAATAGAATGCAGTGTTAATGCAGGTTCTTTTTTCTTTTTTGGTTAACTTTTTCTTCACATGATTGAGAAACAAGTTGTAATATACAGTATTTCTAGTTAGAATCTACTGTATAACTGGAGTTTTCATCATGATTATTTTGTACAACAAATTTTTGTAAGGGCATTGTTAGTTGCAGAAATTTCCAGTGTTTGGGCACTGATTCCTCAAAAAGTGTCTTGGACAGCAAAGATATCAGCAATTTAGTTCTAATTGGGCCCTCAATTTTTTCTAAAAAATTTGACAGAAATCTAGACTTCATGGCTTATTCTTATTTTTAAAGAGACTACATTTAATAGGCTATTTATTTAATGATATTATGTCCATGTCCATCTAAATAACTAATCTCTGCTATATACAATGTAATTAAAAACATTTTTATGCACTGAGTGACAAAGTTTCTTTATGTTTAGGTAATTAGTAATCATTTATGCTATGATATGAAACATTTTGATAATGTTATTTATAACAATTTTCATTATGCAAATGAAATAGGAAAATAGAAGCAGAGTGATCTTGCTTGTGATTTATAGTTTCATGAATGAAGACTTTGCAGTCAGAAGTATCTTAGTGTTTTGAGCAGCCCTGGGGCATTTTAACACTTCAATTGTCTTTTAATCCCATTTCAATTCCTATAACAAATAAGACCAAATGAAAAATCCAATATGAGGGTTTAAAATAAATTTTATATTATAATGCATTTGAGGGTATGTCACAGAAGATGAATTTGGTCTTTTGAAGACCGAATATTTCAATTATTTTTATTCTATAATAAAATAAATTTAAAATATAAAATAAATAAAAAATCCACACATTTTCATGTGATTCTTTTTCATTGAGAGTTACTTGAATAGCACAAGGCAATGTCAGTATAAGAAGAGCAAATAGAGCACAACTCTACTGATTATTAGAAGCTTAAACACTGAGACAGGCCTTGAAGCATCTGTCCCGCCTCCTGGAATAGCCATAAATCATAGGGAAACATGGGAGAAAAGGCCGTCAATGATGCTCAGATGTAGGATTGCAGCAAAGTGAAAAACAGGGACTTAAAATTTAGCACCTACACCCTCGCTAATATTATTGATTTTAACTTGACCTGAAGTAGCTACCACTTCAATTTAATAATGTATTCTAATGATGGTCAAGCCAACTTACGCTAACTAAAACATGATGTTAAAGAGATAGATGCAGCCTTGTCCACAGCCAAACAATGGAACAACTTAATTAAGTATTGAGGTTCATGGTGCTGGAGCAGTAAAATGTTTTTGCAGTTGATTAAATGTTGAAGTGACTTCAGGGTGAAATCCTCCTCTTTGAAGATGCTGCCCACAGAACCTCCCCTGCCCTCTCCTCTGGTATTGCAAATAAGATGTTACTCTAGAAGAAATTCAGAGAATTGCTTCTCCCTCCTGTCTATTTTATCTTGGGGGACTGCTCTTTGTCCTGGGAATTATCAATTGGCTTCCTGCTTCTCCAATTGCCCATATATTACTAGTATTGAGGAAATGGAATAAAGCAGGAATGATGGGATGGTAAGATCACTATCAGATTAATGAGGGAAAACATCAGCACACATTGAACTATTATCTTGGCCTATGCTTTGGACTTAGGTAAGAGTTTGATATTTTGGTTGGTGCATTAATTCAGTAGTGTGGGTACCTTTGCCACAGATGCAGATTTATCTAAGATTTGAATCAATGTTGGTTCACCTCTGAAGGATACATTTAGGATAAAGACATTATGAAAATTAGAAACTATCTTTGTAAATCTGTAATTTTCAGTGTTTTCTCATTAATCCTCCCAGGTGGAGGATCTAATAGCCTAGCAGCCTTATGATACTAAAAAACATAACAACTTAATACTTCATATCCAGTAACCATTTAGGAATTCTTTCCCTGCTTAAGATTAGAAGAACATAGATTTAGAACTATAAGGGACCTTAAAGATCATTACCCTCTTTATTTGTCTTATCAATTTCACGTAATGTTTTTTAAACTGGTAACTAAGAGTATTTGTCATTCCATGTGTGAATTAATTTCTGCAAATCATCTATTTTCTGCAACAACATTGAGCTGGAATGTCCTAAAATTTTCTTCCAATGTAGTAATTTAGCATGGTGGAGGGTAGTGATTTCACTTTTAGAAATTAAATATAGAAAACAGCATATTCTAGAACCCCAGGAAAAGGAAGCAGAAAGATTTTGCCAATAAAACATCATATTCTGATAAAGGTAAGGACATCCAACATGGAAGGTGGGCTATGTAGTCTTCTAAGCTATTTATCCAATTTCATTTTTTGAGCATCTTTTGGAGATATTCCATCACTGTACTTACTCCAGAGCAAAGCTGTTCCTAGGGTGAGGTAACTGGGGCTTAGATCCAGGGTATTGGATTTGGAAGGCCTTCTATTCAGAGAGTATTGACAGAATGTGTATGGAAAGTAATCAAAAGAAAATGAAGGAAAGGGAGAAGGGGAAAAGATCTTTTTATTTTTTTATTCTTTCCTATTACTGCAGTCATTTCTTCCTTTTGTGCTGACACTTCCAACATTGGTTAACTCTTTATTTCTAACATACTCCTAGTTTGTAATCTTTTACTCCCATTCTCTTTCCAGTGTGGTATTTTAGCATATCATCCCTTCCCTCATCCTGACAGTGACTTTACTAGTTGGTCAATTTCTGATGCATGCCACCTCATTTAAAGGAGTCATTTTGAGGCAAATGAAATAGCACCATCATTCTTGTGTCAGCCCAAGAATATCAAAAGGTTGTCTCACTCTGATTACCTTGTGAAAAGTTGTCATCACCCCAAGTTAACTTTTAATGTGGAGAGTTTAAACAATGAAACAATTGTTTTGTGAAAATGGCAGTAGCTATTTTTAGTGGGTGAAATATCTAGTTTGTACCATACCTTGGTGTTGGGAGCTGGGTTGAGGAGACAAGAGGGGATGTTAAAATATAAATACTTGCTAGTCAAATGAACAGACTGAAAGACTAATTAATCCATGTCCTATTTGTCTGAACAATTCCTGTGTCCTGGCTAGCAAAAAATTTAGATGGATTTTGGTGGAAAATGTAAATTAAGTATTTAGTATGTTGTCTTAGCTTAGAATAATAAAGATAGAAACATAGTTGTTTCCAGAACAATAGATAATTAAACATGTGTGCATACAGTTTTCTCCTTAATTGTTACAGAAGCTTGCCTCCAATTATTATGAACTTGGTCTGATGTGAATATTTAAGCATATGTTAGATTTAACAGGATGCATTTACAACCAGAATCTAATGGATATTTTAGAATATATTTACCAAATTTTAAGAGAGAAGAAATTTATAAAGCATGTAATAAACTATGTCAGTATTTGCCTAAGCTATAGAATGTACTGTATTACAGAAAAATGTCCTTCCAAGCTTTCTCTCTTTCTCTCTCCCTCTTTTTATGTCTGCCTTCGGCTCTCTCAGTCTCTGTCTTTCTGTCTGTTGCTCTCTCTCTGTCCCTACCTCTATTTAGCTCTGTCTCTCTCTGTCTTTGTCTACCTTTCTTTCTCTTTCTCTCTTTCTCTATGGACAGTTCCACAGAAATCAATTTCTGTGCGTAATTTTACTGCAAATTTCAAGAAAGTTTCTACAGTTAATCCAGAGCCAGATTTAGGAGGTTGTTACTTCACAAGATACCTTCTTTGAGAGAAGAAAGAAAGATGCAAACTTTTATAAGGAAAAGTAAAGAAAAACTTTGGTAGAACTCTCCCCTTCTATGAGAAGCATTATACTACTTTGGAAGAACACTTAGACTTCTTATAACTTAAGAAACACAAAGAAAAAGACATGAAAAGTAACAAATTAAGTGGTAGAAAAAACAGTGATGAAAGATCACTGACATCTTCATTTTTGCTTGTCTCTCATGGGTAAAAAAAGAAAGATGCCATATTTTGGTTTAGATAATTAAAGCATAATGAAAAAAAAGTCCAATTTTTACCAGTGTTAGTATGGCTTGAATTTCTTCTCAGCAGGAAAGGGAATATTCTGTGGAGAAGTATTTCCCCACCAAAGGACACTGCACTGTTCTTAGACAATGAGACAATGCCATTTTTCTCTAGCCATTTGGTCAATAAAGTCCTGGGGTTGCTCTCTTTAGTGTTCAAGAAGAGGACTGGATAGGGAAGAATTTGCTAATAAAATGGTGTTGGATAATTCAGCAATAGTGTTTCCTGGTTTCCAAGGATACCCCAGGGATGATTTTCTTTTTTTTTTTTATTTTCTTTGAAAAAACAAACTGCTGAACACCCCCAAATGAGTATTTTCTTTTCCTTCTTCAATAATATTTTATTTTTTTCCAATTACGTGTAAAAATAATTTTAATTCTTTTTCTTAAAGTTTTGAGTTCCAAATTCCATCTCTCCCTACTTTCTGTCCCCCTCCCTGACAGCATAAGCAATCTGATATAGATTATATATGTGCAATCATGTAAAACATATTTCCACATTAATCACAAAATGAACATTTTCATATACAAACTAGAATGGAAAAAAGTTTTTTTTTTTGTGAAACCTTCAATCTCTATTATATGCAGCTTGTTTTTAAAAGTATCTAAGAAATTTAACACATTACTTTGATAGCCATCCTGTCTGCATTTCCTTCTGAAATTCCTTCTAATTTCTTCTGTGCATTAAAAATGATCCAAGAACCTTTTTTCCTTTTTTTCTTTTGAAATACTATTGACAAATGTCCTTTCCGTGTCTTGAAATAAGAATGTATGAAGGATTTTTCTGTATACCAGTAGTGTGAAACAAATAGAGACCAAGTCACTAATCCATACCTAAGAATCACTGAGGATCATACATTGATTTAGTTTTAAAATGTAATGTTATTTGTGTTTTTATTTTATTTTTATTTATTTTGTTAAATATTTTGCAATAACATTTTAATCATGTTCTGCCTCACTTAGGATTATCAGGGAAATGTGCCCCACTGCCACACATCATCTTGTTTAACACCTCTTCTGCATACCATGAAGTGGAGTGGGAGGTTTAAATGAGAATTTTCTTGGGTGGATCTAGGTATGATTGTGGTCATTTATTGTAATGGTAATCAGGGCGGTGCTCTTTGTTGGTCTTCTCTTAAGTGCCTTTAATGATTCTTGCCTTTCAAATGTAATGGCAAGCAAAACGGGACTTTTCACTGTTCTTTGTTTGAATGGGGCAGGTACTGTGGGACCCTTTGCCTTGGAGTGTTTCTCATCATTAAGACAGTCAGGAGTCATTGACTTGTATATGATGTGATACTGGGGATGGGGAACTTTCCCACACCCAGCCAGGGTGAGGTCAGTGCCCTCAGGGCTCTGAACAGGATGTAATTGAGGGGAGCTTGGTGTTTAACTTTTGGGGCTCACTCATAGAAGGAGCGTTGAGACTCTGGGCAAGCTGTAACTGCCCCCCCCCCCCCCCCCCCGGCTTTGTAACCCAGATAGATATTGGTGCTTCTCTGGTAACTATGAATTGTGATTTGAATCAGACAAGGTCTGTCTGTTGATGTTTGTAAATTCTGTTTGTATTTGCCTTGAAGTTTGGGGGGCGGATCTTTTCCCCCTGAACTAAGTGATTGATATATGTATGTTTAATTAAACTGAGATTGTTAACCCCTTAAAGTCACTTTCCTTAGAAAAGCAGATATGAGAACCTATGCTGGCAGCTCTTGTTGCTTGTCTTGTTCGGTCTTACACCTCAACAGCTGCTGCTAACCACCTTGTTGTTACACTTGTAAAGATCAAGGAGGTTCCTATAGATTTTAGATTTTAGGAGGACACATTATTGTGCCCTCCTCAACCCAAGTGGGGTATTTGAAGTCACACTACGATATACCTGTACATACAAGTGTGCAATCCAACTGTACCATGGCACTCTCATGATGTTAGGGGGAAAAAATGAAGAAGACCTCTGGTACATTGGGTGGATCTCTGATAGCCGATGAATTTGCCAAGAAGATAGACAAGAATTGAATGGGATTGGCAGGCAGGGATGGGTTCCAGTCTGGATCGTTGGAAGGAACTTCTGAATAGAGCAGATTCCAGATCCATTTGAACATTTTAGTATCATTGCATATAAACATGGGGTGATATAATTTAATGATGTCTTTGTTTAAGTGTACCCTGCAGAGGTGAACCGTTATTGATCCATCTCAGTCTTTTTCAGAGATGTTAGTATTTTAAAACACTTGTTGAAATAGTACTTAGCACCTTATCCTAGCTCCTAAATTAGCCCACACTGTCTTCAGAACTAAGAGGTATTAAATGTCATCCAAACCTGAGCAAATTAGGAATCTCATTAGCAAATTAAGCTAATTAGGTGAAGAAAAATTTTATTTTTATTGTTCACATCAAATGAATTATTTATCCTTTAGAGAAACATTCAGTTTAAGAGGACTGGAGAGGACAATTTGCATTCACTTACATAGTAAACAGTAGAACTTTTAGTAAAGTAATGGTTATATTTTCTCTGCTCTGTTTCTCCTAGTCCTGTGTCAATAAAAGTTCAAAATTGGTTTATGGGTAACCTTGATTCAATAAATGCTTCATTCACTGGAAGCAAGAAGAATATTTGAAAGGACTCTGGAAATGGCTAACTCACCTCGAATATAAATTTTCACACAAAATACGTGAAGTCCATTCCATATGGAATATTCCATCTAACACAAGAACCACATAAAGCCAGATTGCATTAAATGAGCAGCAGGGCATCCTTTGTATTTCACATATAGCTTTGAAGAAAGACCTTAAGTCCGTAATTCGATTGCACAAACCAATTGGCAGAATTAATTGGCATTTGGAAATTGCTAGAGAAAAAGTGCTAGATGTAGATGATTGGGTTCTCGACCTTAGCTTATGGACATTATGGACTGTTTTATAGAGGCTCACAATACTTTGGGCTAACTATGGCTAAGATCATATACCATCCTGTACCATGGAACCCTTGTTTGGAGTTAGAGACCCTGAGCTCAGAAAACTTTAACATTGTCATCAAACTCGGCCACACCTTTTGCTGATTAGTTGATAAATAATGTGATAATTGACAAAGTATTTAACTAAATTAAGAAAGATGATATTATGATGATAATATGATAATAATAATGAACACTTACACAGGGATTTAAGAACGCCAACAAAACTCATACACACACACACACACACATATATATACACACACATACATACATACATATATGTGTATGTATACACATATATAATATATATACATACATATATCTGTGTGTGTATATATATATACATATGTATATGTATATATATATGTGTGTGTGTGTGTGTGTGTGTGTACATATAATCTCATTTGATCCTTGCAAGAGATCTGTGCCTTGGGGGCTACTAGTGCAGTTCTCCTATTTTACATATGAGGAGACTAAGGCTCTGAAAAGTTAAATGACAAGATCATGGCTTGACAGTATCAGGAAGAATTTTTTCATAGTTTTCGACTGTAAGTAATTTTAAATGTCATCTATTTCAATACCCTCATTTGAGAGATGAAGAAACTGAAGCCCAGAAAGGCTATCCAAGTAATGAACTGAAAAAAAAAATAAAATCTCCATTTCTTTCCTATCTTTCATAGTTGTTTCCTAAAGGTGCTAATCCTACAGTTGTTTCTTATAGATGACAACATAAACTGTTAGTAAGGAAATGAAAACTTTATTTCGTTATTCTTTTTCATATTCTTCCTAGTTTAGCCAGACTGGGTGACTAGCTGTTTCCCCAAGATTCTCTTTCCCACCTCCATGCATTTGAAAGGTGAATTTCTCCTGCTTGGGAACTTTCCCAGTTTGGAATGTGTTCTCTTTTCATCTCTACCTATTGAAATAATTTTCTTCCTTCCAGATCACATGGCACCTTCTTTACAAAGCTTTTCCTGATCTCCTCCATTGAAATTGTTCTCTCTCTTCCTTTGTCTTAGTCATTTGACCCATCATACCATGCCTCAAATGACATTTTGGGGGGTATATAGGTCACATTCCTGGTAGCAAAATGTAACCTCACTGAGGACTGGGATTGTGTTATTTTTTTGGTCTTTGTACTCTTAAGTACCTAAACCAGGGCTTCGTTCATTGTAGATATTTAATAAATATTTTGTTGAAATGACTAATGAATGATAGAGCTAGAAGGACATATAAAGAACACCTAGTTCAACCTCTTCATTTTGTGAAGGAGAAATCTAAGGCCCAGAATGGTTAAGCAACTCACTTAACTTGAAAACAAGACTAGAAAGTGTAGAGGTCATGCCTATATTTCATCATGACTGTAAAACTTGGCTATGTCAGATGCAAACAGTTTCATAAATAGCCTCTTTATTATAAACTATGCTTAAGTTTGTATGATTGGAAGGATTACTGACAGTCAAGTCCTAGGATAGAGCCTCTGTTCATTGCCTGTACATTCTCTGACTGTACTCATGTTGATAAAGGATGGTTGCAAGAGATTAAACACTTTTAGTATGTTAAAGTGTATGCATGTGACCATATATAAGAAGAGGAGAAAGTAATATTGGAAAGAGATTTTGAAGACATTCAAGGGAAAATTACTAGACATTGAATAGAGGTAGCAAGGATAGATAGACCTTCTAGTTATACAACTAGCAAGGGCTCCAGGTAGAATATGAATCCAAGTAGTCAGACTTTGGGCAGCTAGTTGGTGTAGTGGATAGAGTGCTAGGCATGAAGTCAGTGAGTTCAAATCTGGCACTTGGGCACTTAGAAACTGTGTGACCCTGGGCAAGTCACTTAACTCTATCACATGTGCCATTAAGTCTTACTTGCCTATTCAAGGTCATACTGATATCTCTATAATATGATTTTCTATAACATGTTTTTGCCATTCATTTGACTATTTATTTACTAGAATATTTTGAGTATTTGTATATTGAGCTTTATATTATCTTTTAATTTTTCAAGAATTTATGCTTGTCTCTCCAACTATATTGTAGGGTTTTCATAGTATCAGACACAGTATCTTGTACATAGAAGATTTACAATACATTTCTGTTGATTGAAAGGACTGATGTCAATATTTTTCCGCATTGATTGTTATTTTAGACATCCTCCAAACACACCAAACAAAGATGTCTCTAATACCTAAAAATCTATAACAAAGAATATTTTATAGTATCCTTTGGTGGTATAATCATTGTTTGAAAACCTCCCATTATCACAGAGTTCTCCTTAGAGCTAACCTAAATCTCTCATGATATAATAATTAATTTTTTTCTTCTTTGGTTCTCATTAGAAATAGACAATGACTTTTTATTATTCTTAGGAGTCCTCTTGAAAATCTCATCAAGTCATTTGGCCTTAAAATTTTTCAGATATAAAGATACAATTCCCTGAAATAGAAGATATGAAGTTTCTAACAATGACCTACTGTAAAGTTACTAGGATTGATAACAAAGGAGAAAGTGCTTTAAAAGTTAATTCTTAGAGTGGTCTTAATGGGAAAAAAGAATGAACTGAATCTATTGTATCAAATAATCATTCGTGCCTTTTTGGAGGATACAATGTTAGAATTTTCTAGGCTGAAATTAGCTGAAATTTTCCTCTTCTTCCATAATTAAGTAATAATATGTGACAGGCTGTGAGTTATAGTGTAATAATTTACACCTTTTGCATTGTTAAGAATGAGGCCATAGGACAAGCGCTTGTTTAAATGCACAGAGTATGAATTATTATACTATAATTCACACCCTGAAGTGGCATATTGTGATTATAAAATGGCCCTGTGCAAATATTATTAATTTTTTTAAAGTTCAGAAATAAATTTTAAAAAATATCATGCTGTAACTTCAAGAGCAGCTCTCTAATGTAAATTCATTAAAATAGAATAGAAAAAATAAATTAGTGCACATTGAACCAGAAGTAGTCTAAAATTTCTTGATGGACTATTTTGCTTGACATATTATATGTAGTGCTGTGTATGCTAGATAATTGGTAGCTTTGGATATGGAGATGCTTATTTCCTCACGCATTGAGACAATTAAACTGTTTTTTTTAGTTAGTGTTTATCTCCTAAAAAGATGGCTTATGTTACTGACACTTAAAGAACTAAATCATAGGTTTATGAATGCTATTTTTTTGTTTATGAAAGATTGGTTCAGCCTTTACTCTTATCATGCAAAATGTGTTTCTATTTTTAAAAATCATTTAACAATTGACTACCCATCCATTCCTTTTAAAAACTGTATCTTGAATAGTCTTTGGTTTTTTAATTGTATTTATATTATCTACATTATATAACCATACAATTATTAAGTTGACTAGACTTTACATTGTCTGAAGCTGGGACTTTTAAAAAAAAGTAAACAGTATTCCTTCCCCTTGGGCTTTTCCTCTTCTTTCAGGAAACCAGCAGGAATAAATATCCTAGAGATAACCTAGAGAGTGGACCACAAACTCTCATGGAAGTACTAGGATCTTCACCATTCTAGAAGGGGGAATTGAATTGGAAATGCTAGCACCAGTAGACAAAAGGAATTCATCTAACAAGTCTGACATTTCAGAAAGGGCTCTCCAATGCAAACTGATTTAATGAAATTTAATTTAAAAATCACCTATCAAGCACTTATTATGTGCTAGGTCCTGTGCTGAGCACTGGAAGTACAATGCTAAAAACGCAGCAGTGCCTGCCTTCAAGAAGCTTATATTTTCATCATCCAAGTCACTTCAGTACACATAGTCCTTTTTGTTATACTCACCCTCCTTCAATTTAAGGTGCTTGGTTTCCCAACTGACAAACTAGTTGATGTATATTTTGAAAGGCTGATAACCAGGTGATGAATATTTTGTCTCTAGCAACCTAGGGAGACCAAGGTATGGAAACTATGTCATCTGCATGGCAGATGTTATACTCATACAAACAAAAAGCAAGCATTTTTTTTAAGGTATTGAAGCATTCTCTTTATATCTGAAAGAAATAATGACCCCTATTCAAACTGAATTCTGACCTTTTTCAATGAGAAAAATAAATTCCTGAACTGTTAGAATATCTGTCTAAAAGCAGTAGAGGGCCTAGGCACAGTAAAAAAAATCTTGACATGAATCTATTTGGGTTAATACTGTTCTGTGGTGACCCCAAACTTCCCAGTGTCCTCCCCTGCCTTGATAAGCATAAATTAACTCTCTTCAGTATCAAAAGCTGCCCAGATCACAGAGGACAAGGGCTGTCGTTAAGATGAAAAAAATAGCACTAAATCTTAGAAACATACTTTGTGTTTAGTGGGATGTGTAGAGCATGGCCCTTTTTATTTCAGCCACTGAAAGAGCTTCCCTGCCGAATTGCTTTTCTTGGCTTTCAACTCTTTCTCCAGATAAGATGATGGAGGAAGGGCAAGAGAAAATCAAAAAACAAACTTAATAACAGCATCCCTTCCAAGGAGCTTGATTTATAATGAGTTTGTAGGAACATTCGGAACCTATTTCATGTTGAATTACAGTCCCCTTTACAAGTGGCTGCTGAAGTAGGAGTTCATGACCACACTCCTTGTGGGCTCCGATGCTGCTCTGGCTCTGCCACTAAAATTTAAAATGCGATACATACAAAATACATCTATAAATTTATATAGTAACTACACAAACAAATGCAAACTCATTCTTCGTAACCATAAAATTACCTTCTGTTATCTATCACCCTGTGAATTATAGTTTCATCACTTAGAGCAGCCAACAACACAGAATTACACTGTCGCCACTTCTTACCGTTACTTCACCGCTATTCTCCATGAGAGAGCTGCAATCAATAGACACAGGGATAAACAAATGATTAAAGGCCAACCTGAACCACTGTAAATAGGGATCACATTATCAGTTCTGCACCAAATAGAATTAAAAAATCAGTGTGTACTTCTTCGGGTCCTAGCTGAAATCATAAACAAATCAATCTTCTTTCTTGGAGTCTACTTTCCCAACTCTTTCTTTGGAAAGTATCCATTTGTAAAGAGGTTTGAAACAAAATGTATGGAGGAGAGATACATTTTGGTGGATTTCTTGATGCAGGATGTAAATTGGGTGTATGTGTAACTTCATGATTTCACACTCTGAACAGCTAATCTTTCAGGTCAGTGCAGTAAAGGCTGAAGCAGATTTTTTTTTTTAAAAAAAGAGTAGTTAAGTAAATAAATGCACAATTGAATTTCAGAATAAGAAGGTATCTCATAGTTATATGGTCGAGTTCATATCTGGAAAAAATCCCCTAAAACACATCTGAAAAGTAGTCATCTATCCTTGGCTTGAAAACCTGCAAGGGAGCATCTACTACCTCTTGAAATAGCCCATTTGATGTTTGGGTAGCTGTAATTGTTAGGAAGGCTTTTTCCAACATCAGACCTAATTTTGCATCTTTACAACTTCTTTCCACTGCTCCTAGTTCTGCCCTCTGGGGTAACAGTCAGTAACATGGGAACCTTTCAAATACTTGAAAACAGTATTCATATCCTTCCTTGAGTCCCCTTTCTACAGGCTAAACATCATAATTTCCTCAGCTGATCCTCTCATGGCAGGGCCTCAAGGCCTTTCACCATTTATCTGACCTCCACTGAATATTTTCTAACTAATCAATGTTCTGTGTAAACAGCAGCATCAAGAACTGAACACAATGCTCCAGACAGTGTCTGATCTGTTTAGGGTACAGCACAGCCATAACTTCCCTGGTCCTATAAGCTAGGACTCTCTTAATAGACAAGGATCACCTTAGCTTTTTGGGATGGTACTTGGGGAATCTATTATGTATATCAAGCAAAGAATGTAATAATGGAAATGAGCACTTTTGATATTTGTTTCTCTATAAATATTAAGTATCCTAACCTGATCACACTCATAAAACATAGGCAGCATTCATTTCTCTTTTTTTTACTTTATAAAAATTGGAAAGTATAACTAAAAATCTTGTTCACATAAATCCAATATCAGACTTGAAGTCTACTATCCAGGCTAAGCTACTTTGATGGATTATTACCTATAGTTCACTGAGTAAAGTTATTCCTTTATTAGAGATTCTTAACCTGTTTTTGTGCCATGGACCTTTATGGCAGTCCAGTGAAGTCTATGGATCTCTTCTCAGAATAATTCTTTGAATATATAAAATAAAATACACAGGACTACAAAGGAAATCAATATAGTTATCAACAGATTTAAAATTGTGATATAGTTAGATATCTAGCGGCAAGTCTAATCACAATAATTTAGAAGTAGTGATGGGAATAAACAATATTGTAAGATATCTGCCACAACTAAAATGTGACATGAAAAACCTGTGATTTGTACTAGTGATAAAATCAGACACTACGAATATTATATATATAATTAAGGGACACACTAAATTTCAGTTAGATCTTAGTGAAAATAAAGATGTAATTCATTTCCCATCCAAGTTCAAGGACCCCATGGTTAAGAACCCTTGCTTTACTTGGTCATGATGTTCCATAGTCTGATGTCACCTTGTATTTCCAACTTTGTCTCGAACTTTCTGCCACACATTCTTCACTCCAGCTGATCTGGACAACGTTGTCTCCTGAACACAGTTTATCTTTTCTTGCCTATGTGTGTCTCTTTGCTTATGTCATTTCCTGTAGCTGATAAGTGTTCTTGCCATCATTATTTCTTTTGTTGAATTTCTTCCCTTCCTTTAAAGTTCAACTCATATATTACGTCTTCCATGAAGCTTTTCTTAAACCTTCCCACCCTCCAGTGAAATATGTATAGCACTTTGTTTTGCACTTCTTTAAAATATCTACCATGTAATTCTGTGTATAATGGTTGACTGTGTTAGCTCTTATTTCCCTCCTTTGATTCTAAGCTTCACAAAGGCATTAACCACATCTTTTCTAAATTTTGTATCTCTCAGTGCCCAATGGCTCTCCTCGTAGTAGGTACTTAAAATGTTTTTTGAATTTAATATGTTGAATAATTGTGCTCTATAAAAATATGAGTGATGTCTTTTGATTCATGCATAAATTGGATTTAAGTGAGGTAGAGTTTCATGAAGCCATTAGAGTCACTCTGTCCTCTAAAGTCATCACAGTACAGTGGCAAGACAGAATCGAAATAGCTGGTGATGACTCAAGATGCAGTGGATGACCTTGGCTTCTTCAATGTCTAACCAAGCTATAAGCGCTCCACAGTGCCCGCTTCAGCTTCTTCGTGGCCTTTGGAATAAATTGTTCTCATCCTCCCATTCCACCAGGGGAAGTCTTCACATGCTTGGGGTAGACACCTCCTTAAATCACCAATGGATTTGAGACCCCTTGGCTACCTTTGACCTGGTTTAGTCCATCTGCCAAAATGGTTTACCGGGGTGTGGCCTCTGCTCATGCTACAGCTTCTAGGAGCCACAGGTGAGGGTTGGGTGAAACAGGTGGACACCAAAGGTGGAAAACAGCCCAGAAAAGGGCTTGGCAGCCATCACACCAGAGGTACTAGTCTTCCCTGAACACGCCCTATGCCCCTCACAAAAATAAGAATGTTATTGGACGAATAATATAGTAAAACAATTAAAAACTCTAAAACATTTAAAGCATTTCAGAGTTGGGGAGAGATATCATAGGCATAGCTCAGATCTGAACAGTAATTCCCTCTACAACATGACATTAAATCTTTGTTTAAAGACCTCTAATGGAAACTAGTATGATGGAAGGCACAAGGAGACACAAGTAAACACATGTAAAAGGGCAGAAGAAACATTTTGGAAGAGACCATGAAGGAAATCTGACATGGATCCGTAAGGATTAGTGGAAGGATTATTAAGCTGCTACAGGTGCCCAGATGAGGTTATATGACATAAATTTGCAGTAGATGCAGTCAGCTCAATTTCATGTAGTTTTCAGTGATTCTTACTATTCCTGGAGTAGGAGGGAAGGAATCATATGGTTAGAGCTGCTTAGGGATAAGAATTTATTAGACACATTTGGCAAAAATTCAAAAGACCAAGGGTTCTAGGGTAATATCTAGTAAAAAATTAATATAGTCGACCATTTAATCAAGACTGGGTATAAAGTCAAGTATGATTACCAAGAGAGATATGTACTGTGAAAAAGGGTATGGGTCAAGAGAAGGGAACTCATGATAAAAAGGAAGGGTTAATGGACTATGTACAAATAACAGGTTGCCATTAGAGATAGAATTTCACACTTGTAGAGATAATGGAGTTATTGAAATTCCAAAAAATGGTGGAGTCCAATGTGTGGCCATGTTTGTGAGTAGGTGAAGTGGGGGAGAGTGGCAAAGAGATTGTTGATGTGAAAGACACTGAACCTCTGAGAGGTGTAATGGGTAGAGATGTCTTTAACATGACCATTGTAGTCCTGGAGGATGATGACAGGGTATAGGATAGAGGAAACCTATAATCCAAATTCTAAGGGAACTAAATTGAGAGAATGACTTAGTGGCTAATAGATAAGTTATAAGAATGGGAAGACTGTATTATCAATAGATTACATGGACAGTAAAAAAGAAGGTAGCCAGGTTACCTAAGTCAAAGGATGAGGAAGGAATTTGGGGTGCATAGATCAAAGAAGTAGGGGACTTTGTCATTAATTGATCGGATGTTCCAAAGTGGAAAGTGGAATAGGCCAGGAGAAAGGCATATTAATTTGGAATGGACTTGAAGATGTGTACACTTGGTTAGGATAGAGATAAGCATTCAGGATGATTGAATATGAGCTTACATCTTATATGAAAGACACAAAGATAGGATGGATGGATTAGGTGAACCGAACTTTGAGCAGGACTCAAAGAACTGAGGACTAGCAAGTTAAGTTGCTCCAAAGTTAATAACAAAATTTGGAATTTTGGTTTTTTTCAAATGTGTTTGTATTAAATCTAACACAAGTGCTCTTCTGATATTTGCTTACACATTCATGGGATCATATATTTATAATCGGAAGGGGCCTTAGATGTGAATAAGCCCAGTCATATCATCTTTACAGATGAGGAAAC